>NC_056738.1:158997560-159142560 GCF_019279795.1 Protopterus annectens
TGACAAAGCAACCTAGACCTTTAATAATAAAGATGCAATGCTATCAGTAGAAGGAGTTGATTGTGACAAAAATGTTGCAGAAGTACAAAATATTAAAAGTATGTGACAGCAGAATGTTTGTGGTGAATGATTACTCACTCCACACCAGGCAGAAGAGGAGTGAATTCATTTCACTACTCAGGAAATGTCAAGACGTAGTTGTGAGATTCAACCTGCTGTACCCAGCTGTCTTCAAGGTATTCTTCCCTGGTGGGACAAAATAATTTTTTTGTTGAAGTAAATGCTAAATAGGAAATACAAAAGTTTGTTCAACAAAAAGTGAGCTGTTCTGCTTCTTGTTTCTTCTGGTTATTAAGACAGCAAAGAGACTGTACCTGTGAAACCTGTTCTACTGAGTCAATGGAAAAATGGAAAATGTTGAAGAAAAGGAAGGGAGCATGAGAGTTGACTAAAAGAATTGATGGTATGTTGGAAATGAAGCAGAGATGGGATTTGGGAGATGGAGATGAACAGTAATAAAATTAGTAACTTAATGCGGGATTACAATGCAATAATTATATTTATGAAATATACCAGAATAAGAAAATCTGGAAATATTGGACTTTTTCATAATTTGTTGGACTTTTGAAGACTCAAAAATATATGCCCTACTTCATGTCATTAATGTTCGGAAAAATGCTTTGGGAAGGGGAAGAGAGGGGAGAAAGTTAACTAAGTAAAGAATTTTTTTTC
The DNA here is from genome assembly GCF_019279795.1 of Protopterus annectens. Classification (NCBI taxonomy): domain Eukaryota; kingdom Metazoa; phylum Chordata; order Ceratodontiformes; family Protopteridae; genus Protopterus; species Protopterus annectens. The sequence goes on from NC_056738.1 coordinate 158,998,293, forward strand.
TTAATATTACTATTTGTTTGTGGTGTATGGTTTTCTTTGCATGCTATAAAGTAAAGTTTTATTGGTTATTTTTAAGTGTAATGGAGATTATAAACAGGTGTTGCCATTCTTTTTTCTTTTCTTTCTCCCTTCTCTCTTTCTTCTTATTCAGTTTTAAGAAATGTAGGGACTGTAATTAAAAAAACGTATAGTTAATTGCATGACAAAAGAAAAATTAATGTGCATTTTCTAATTCTTGCAAGGGGAATGACTGGATTAAGGACCTTAAATTGATTTAGTAACAAGATTTAAGAGAAAGCAAGTAAAAAAAAGAATATTGAGTATTATGAGGCTTTTTCTAGCAAATGAATATATGCTTAGTAGCAATTTTGTAAATGTCCCTCATGTCTCCAAGGAAACTATCAGATTAAGAGAAACTGACTGGATCTCATGTTTCGTTGGAGACAATCTGATAAAGAAAACTTGGTTACAGTCTGGTGGAGAGTGATTGGCAGGGGGAAAAAGAAAAGAGAAACTGGCTAGTAGATACTGTCATCTGAAAGCATTCAGGGGTTTTCCCAGCTGGGAGAGTTATACAGATAAGACAAAACCAGCTAGCACTTAGTAGAAGCACAGGCTGCACCATGTGTTTTAGCATGGATAACCTTTCTTTCAGGTTAAGTCAAGTCTATCAGTTTGGCTGTCAGTTTGGGACTTTTCTCCCTGTTATTTATTTATTTTATTTCCATTACTTTACAGGGATGTCTGACTGGGCCAAAAAAGCCCATTTTCAGAGGAGGCCCACAAGAAAAGTTACACAGTGTAAATTAAAAATGCAATATACTATTTCACGCTAGTAATTATTTAAACAGCTTACAATTACATATACAGAATACAGGTTGACAGAGTACAGTTCAATAACAAACCGAGGAAATAAAACATGGACATACTGTAATAGTCTGAGACGAGACAAAAATTTAAAGAGAAAAACATACAGGAGGACAGATGAAAATGAGAAAAAAAGAGAGCTTGAAGTGAGTGAGAATATAGGAAAAAGAGGTAAGTGTGAAGGTATTTAGGGAAGTAAGTGGATACGAAGAGAGAGAAGGAAGGTTCCTAATGGTCTGTTAGTCAGATTAATGCAAGAGCAAAGCCAGGAGTTAGTAAGATGTTCACTCAGTAGATGTTTGAAAGTGGCTGTGTTGATGGTGTCAAGTATTAGGAATGCAAAACTTCAATATTTGAAGATGTACATAATTTTGTGTGTTAGCGTTCAATTAATAGGTTTTAGGGGGGTATTGGGTTTTTTTTTGCTTTTCTGAGGGATTTCAATAAAACAAAAAAGTTTTGTAAGATGTGACATAGGCTCAAATGGATATGACAAGAAATAACTATATAACAGTTCAACTTGCCAAATAGTGTATGTATGTAACACAAAAGCTGGAACTAGACATTTAACAAAAAAGGTGCTATATATAAAAGATGGGAAAAATAACTTAAATACAATGATGGTTTCTGTAATGTCTTTAAATGTCAATGATCTCACAAATAAATACAAAAAAGAAAGAATAGTGAACTATATTAAAAACGTAGAGTGTAAATAGTTATGTTACAGGAGACACATTTGGAAAGAACTGAACATGTGAATTTGATAAAGAAAGGTGTTCAGGGTGGTTATTCAGTGGAATATCTTGGACAAAGGAAAATAGGAGTACTTATATCAATTGCAAGAGGAGCTCCAATAGTGACAGAAGAGGTTAAAAAGAAAACAATGACAGATTTATAGGATCATAGGTAGGTACTAGGCTATCTGCTCGAGGACATTGATAAGCCTAGCCAGAGTGCGTCAGCTATCGCCGCCCCATTGATTAACTGATCCTCTGTCAAGCAGAGCCAATGAAGTGATCCCAGGGGGTTATTTTCTGTTACCCATCCACTCATCAAGGTTTCTCTTGAAGAGTGTTAGTGAGGGGCTCTGTCTAATGTAGTTTGGAATTTTGTTCCAAAGCATGGGGAGTCTCTGTGACAGGAATCTATCCCTCCAACATGTTCTACTTATTGTTGTGGTGAGGTTTAACTCACTAGAGCATGTGGCTTGCAGTGACTTGGATTTCTTTAGGTGGAGCATGTCCATCAATTCTGAGTTGGACATGGCTTTGTAAGTCAGGCAGAGATCACCTCTGAGTAAGCAATATGCCACTGAGTACAGCCAGAGTTTTTTCAGTCGGGCTGCATAGGACATTTGTTTGAGGCCAGTAATCATCTTGGTGAGGTACTTCTGTGGTCTCTCCAGCTGTTGGAATTGTTGTGTGAGGTACATCCCAAACGGGGCATTGTACTCTATATGATGGGTCTGATGAGTGATGAGTAGAGGGGCACTATAACCTCTTTATTTCTAGATGCAACCCCTTTAGTAATTAGATGGGCCACATAGAAGGATTTCCTAACTACTTTGGCAATATGATTGTCAAAGGAGAGATTACTATCTACCTGGGTTCCCAGATCTCTTATTACCTCTTCTGTATTAAGGGGGCTGCCACCTATGTGGTAATTAATGGGTGTTTTGTTTTTCCCAAATGGAATGACTATGCATTTTTTGGCATTTAGCTTGAGGCCATGACTTTAACACCAGGTGTCCATCTCAGTAAGGCCCTTGTGGAGGATGTCCGTGTCAGCCGAAGAGTCAATTATGGCTCCCAGTTTGCAGTCATCGGCAAACTTGGTTAGCCATAGTCCTCCTGTGTTTGCCTGTACTTATGAGAAGTATATGCCAAACAGTATGGGTCCCAGAACCGAGCCATGTGGGATACCACTTGTAACTGGTTTAGAGTCGGACCTGGAGCCCGCTATTCTTACCATGTGAGTTCTGTCTGTAAGCCAGTTGGCAACCATCTCGTGATGTAGGGGTTTATGTTCAGGCTGGTGAATTTTTCTGTAATACACGAGTGGAGAATGGTGTCAAAAGCCTTGGCGAGGTCAAGGTAGGCTGTGTGAACAACCTTTCCCTCGTCTACGGCCTTGGCGACTGTTTCAAAGAAGTCAACCAATTTTAGTAGGCATGATCTGCCCCTAACAAAGCTGAACTGGGTCGGGTCAAACGTTTGCAGATTCCCAATATCTTTGTTAATGAGTTCCGTGATGATGCGCTCCATAGCCTTACAGACAAGGGTAGTCAGGCTTATGGGGCGATAGTTATCAGGGTCATTTGTGACCCCTCCTTTGTGGAGTGGAATAACCGTTGCTGTGTGCCATTCTATGGGCACATAGCCTGTGGAGAGGCTGAGGTTGACCAGCGTGTTTAGGCGGGGGGTTAGTTCATTCTGTAGTTCATGCAAGACGAAGCCTGGGACACCATCTGGCCCCATTGATGCTGTGTTTATGGCTTTTGAAAGGGCTATTTTTACCTGTGCGTCTGTGATTTCTGGGACACTACACTTTTCCGGTATTGTTGTGGGCCCTTTTGGAGGTGAAGTTTGCACTGAATCTATCTGCCAAGATGTTGGCAATATCAGTAGGTTCAGTATATTCTTTGCTATTTTACACTAGTTCAGTGCATATCTGTGAGTTGCCACTTAGATTCTTAACATAGCTAAAGAAGGCTCTGTGGTTATCTTTTGAATCATTGGCTATTTTTCTTTCGAAGTTAGCCTTGGATGATTTTATAAGGGACCTTAGTTTCTTACTGATACTGATCAGGGATGTCTTTCCTTCTTGAGATTTGCTTTTTTTTCTGAACTAGTTTCCTCCTTCTATTGTATAGCCTGTTTATGGCAGGGGTCCACCAGACTGGTTTCCTTCTCTTAGAGGAGTGAGTCTTGGTTTTGCTAGGGACGGCACAATCCTTGCATCCTTGTAAGTGCTCATACAGTGCATTTGTAAAGGTTTCTGCATCTTGAGCAATGTTATCCTTTAGCGTGGGGGCTGTAAAACTTACCTCCTCTGTCTTAAGTAAGATGAAGTTTGCTTTACACAAGTTTTTACTGTGGTTTCTTTGGGTCTATATCATTTGAGCAAAGCTCGAGTGAATCACTATTTGCCAAACTGAATAAAGCGAAAGCTCATTTAAGTAAATGCTTAACAGCTGCCCGCCCACTGACTGGAACAAATAACACTAAATTTAAATCTCTGCAAAGTGGGGGGGGGGCTTCACCCCCACACCCCCGATGTGAGGGGGGGGGCTGTGCCCCCCACAACTCCCTAAGTAAATATACCAACTCCAAGACTGCACTATAGTGGGGAAAAGGGCAAATACCTGAGGATGGCCAACCATGTCCTTTCCCTGGGGAAAAATTCACTTAACTGAGCATTCGCTTAATTGAGCTTTCATTTAAGTCAGTTTGACAAATAGTGATATGCTCAATTAAGCATTCACTCAAATGATATAGACCTGCAGATTTGTAGGGCTAAGGGTCTACTGAAAAGGGAGGATAATTACGCTGGCATGTATTTAAATTCCACCTAAAACTACTTTAATGGAACTTAAGAAAACTCTGGAAGAAATAATCAGTTTTCAGCAAGGAATATTATTTATAGGTGGGAACTGGAATTTGATTTGCAGCAATAAAGATGTGTCTGCCTAGACCAGAAAAGTATAACAAAGGAGGATAGATTTTTGATGAAATTTAGGAAAATATTTGGCATGGAAGATATGAATTCAGTAATAGGAGTTTAGAGTGAATTTACATATTATTCCCCAAGATACAAAAACTGGGCTAGGCTAGACATAATTTACATTTCAAAGGAACATGTGCATTTAATTGAAGGTCTTGATACCCACCCAAAAACTATTTCAGATCATGTGCCAATAATAGCTACAATAAAAACACAGGGTAATGAAATAAAAATGAGACATTTGTTGAAAAGACAAGGAATCTGAGGAATGGGTAGTGAAGATTTCCAGCAGCTATTTGGGAGGATAGAATTTACTTCTGAAAATATAGCTAGGGACTGGGATAAAATTAAGATGGAGTTTAAAAATAGGGTAGAAATAAAAGAAAGGAAGCTGTGGTTAAGAAGTAACAATTATTTATAGGGACTGACAAATGTTGAAGTATTTCAGAATAGGAGAAATCTCACCAAACAAAAAGAGGATAAACTGCAGAATGCTAAGCAGAAAATAAGGGATTACCTTGATAATATACACAAGTTTAGAAAGATTGCTGTTAAGCAACTGTTTTTGATAATAACCGTAGAACAAAAAAGCTTTTAGCACAACAACTCAGGCAACAGAAAGTAGAAAGGGCTGTCACCAAGTTTAGGGACCCTATAACAAGGAAGGCAACAAGGGATCCTGTAGAGGTATCAGAAATACTTCAGCAATTCTATAAAGGTCTGTATAAAGCAGAGAAGTATGGAAATCAAGAAAAGGTACAAATGGAAATGTTTATGGAAGAATTAATTATGCCACTGTTAGAGGTAGACGAGGCTCAATTACTAATGGTTAGGATAGGAGGAGAGGAGATAAAAATTGTGATGTATAACCAATCTACAGGAAAGTCCCCAGGAATCGATGGTACTCCTGTGGAAGTTTGGAAGCTAGGAGGGAAAAAACTGATAAAGATTTGGAATGTTTTTTTAACAGTATTTTAAGAGGAGGAGAAGTACCAACATCCAGAAAGAAAGAAGTGGTAGCTATAATACCTAAACAGGGCAACGATTCATCAGATCCAGCTTCATACAGGCCCGTTTCGATACTATACCATGATAATAAAGTGTTCATGTTTACAATGTCTAAAAGAATGGCAAATGTAATGTCAAAACTGATAGATATCAATGAATGTGGTTTTGTGGAGGGGAGGCAAACATTTGACAACATTAACACAACACTGATGATCCAGAGAGAAGCAGAATGTAAGGAAATACAATTCTGTTAGTAGGTCTTGATGCAGAGAAAGCATTTGACAGAGTAAGCTGGGAATTTATGAACAGGGCAATTGAAGCTTTTGCATTTCCTGAAAAAAATTATAAGGTTGATTAAGAAGATATATGAGGGATCAGAGATGAAAACTACAGTGGGTGGGATCCTCTCTACTAATTTCTGCTTGAGCAGAGGAACCAGGCAGGGGTGTCCTCTTTCCCCTTTGTTATTTGCATTACATTTAAAACCATTGGCAAAGAAAATAATGGACTCAGAAATTCAAGGATATAATTGGTATGGTAGTCAAGAAAAGCTGGCTCTATTTGCAGATGATATTATTTTATACCTGACAAAACCAGAAAAATGTAAAATCAGTCCCCTGCAAGGAGAAAGCTGCATGGCCAAAGCAAGGTTCCAAGAAAAAAATACAAGCCAGCAACTGAATGGCTGTGAAAAAGTTACTGATGAAGGCTTAATTAATTTCTTGCCGAAACCGGTCTGTGAGTTTGAAGTCTGTTGAACATGAATGTGTAACTTTAAATAAATAACTTTTTCACAGCCATTCAGTTGCTGGCTTGTATTTTTTTCTTAAAACCAGAAAAAGACATTACAGTATTGTGGAACATTTTGCAACAGTTTCAAATCTTTTTGGGATACAAAATTAATGAAGCTAAAACAAAGGCAACAGCAATAAATTATGCACCCACATATGAATTGGTTCAGCAATATCCATACTTATGGGGTCATGATAAAATGAAGTATCTAGGACTATGGATTAAAATGATTCTGGTATGGCAGCTAAGGATATGTGGGAAGAGACTAAACAAAAGACAATACAAAAACTGAGAAAATGTAAGCTTTGTTATATGGATATGAATAGTAAGATACAAGCAGTTAAAATGTTTTAGTGCCATTAGTCTTATACACAGGTCAGGGATATTTTTATCAACCAGAGGAGAAGCTGTGGATAGCAATTAAAAAAGAGCTGAAGGACTTTATCTGGGAGGAGAAGACAGCAAGAGTCAAGTGGGATAAGCTGATTCTTCCAGAAGAACAGGGCACATTGGGATTACCCGATTTGAAGGAGAACTTCAAAACTACACAGTTAAGGCACCCATACATAACAATAGCAGAAAACTATAATTCAAAGTGGAAAGGGATGATGATGAAACAGGGAGGAAGCTCAAGAAACAAGGAGAGTTTGCGATTTTGGATGCAGGCCTTTAAAGATAATAATCATACAGATCATTATTATCTGTAAAGTAGCAGAAAGCATTCTAAGAATTACGCCAACATGGGAATGGAGAAGGAGATTATGCCCATAGGGATGACTGCAACTAGGGATATAGACAATGAGCAACAGGGGGCTGGAATTTATTGGAGAAAATTGGCAAAGGAACCAAAGTACTGGGAGCAAATCACTAAAGAGGGAAAGATGATAGAATGGGAAGATGCCAAACATTTATTTGGACTGCAGATTAGAGATTGCCTTCCCTATCAAAGACAGATATCAGAGTACAAGCACAGAGAAAGAAATAGGCGGGGTCCTAAATGAAAGACTAGTACTGTTACATTTTTTAGTAGAATCTAGAACAGAAGCAGCCATTAAAAAAGGAATAATTAGTACAGCATATAAAATATTGCATGATAACTATAAGAATCAATCAGATGAGGTTAGAAAGGATTGGGAAGAGAGATTGGATAAGATATATGTATGACTCCCAAATATGCAATAAAGTCTAGAAGACTTAGGATTTTTGCTTGGAAATGTTTACACAGTTATTTTTATACCCCACATAGACTCCAGATAATTTTTCCTCAGGTAGACAGCAAATGTTGGAGGTGTGATGGGGAAGAAAGAGGTAATTGGGAATATATTTTCTGGGAATGCGGTGAGTTGCTGGGCTTTAAGGATTCCCTGTGGGATGCACTGTCAGAGATGCTGTGTAGTCAGATTGGTGTGATGGGGGAGATGATTTTCTGAGCTATGATACAGAAGTGGAACTGCCTACACATGATAAGGCCTTGCTGTGTCTAATTATGGTGGCTGCAAAAAGGCAATTACTAGAAAATGGAAATCAAAATCTAAATCAACTATACTAGAAGTAGTGAATATAATAACAGAGATAAAAAATGGAATTGAGATCTTTAGAAAAGGGTAGGAGCAAACTACACAAGAAAAATGACAACTGTGGGAACAATACATACAGAGGAAGAATGAGGATTAAAAGAAGGCAGGACTTAAATGAGCTGAAAATGATTGGGTAGATTATAAGTGATGTATAATGTTTGCAAATGGGAGTGTGTCAATATGCTTTGTGATGTAGAATGCTTGCAACTAGGGTTGCGTCAGTGTGGTTTGTTTTAATTTATAATAATATATGCTTGCCTGTCTTGTAAGTGATGGTTTAATGAAGATGTTTCTTGTTTAAAAAAAAAAAGAACTGTGCAGCAGTGTGAACCCCCACCTGCCATTTGGTTACATTGCCCGTTAAGAAAATGCCAACTCCACCCTATGAACTCAGATAACTGATTAGGGCCCTGACACTGCAGCAGTAATAGCAGCTGCCGTCATCAGTTCGGAATGCAACAATCATGGATAAAGACAGGACAACAGTGAAGTAGAGAAAGGAAGAAGGCAGTTAGGTTGGCTCTTTCATGTAAAAAGTACAGTTGTGTAAAATCTTGTCATAACAGTAGATGCCCTTCTCTTCACTGTTGTAGTAACCTAAACAGAAGGGATCTCCCACCTAGGGCAGCCTGACGCTCAACCAGTATGCAAAAGCCTAATGATCTTGCATGGATAGTACATCACACTCCCCACATAAAGCATAGGGCATAAAACGGACATACGAAAGAAACTACCCAGAACTGATTTGCCCCAGAAGAGAACAGTCTCCACAGGACGAAGGAGTTCATGCACTTCTAGAAAGAAAAAGAAAATGCAGAAAAAAGGGGAACCCTCAGTCATAAGCGAATCTAAAACAAAACCAGAACAAACCAGAGAGGGATGGAGGGAGGGAGCAAATACTGCAACAGTGAAGAGAGGGACATCTACTGCTATGGTAAGATTTTGCACAACTGTACTATGTCCTTCTACATCACTACTGCATTATCCTAAACAGAAGGAAGAGTAAAAAGGCTCAAGAAACAGAATGAGAGGTGGAAGGCTGAGAACACCTCTCAACAAACCAGCATAAAATGGTTTTAGCAAAACCTGCTTTGGCTCTAGAAACCATATCCAACTTATAATGCTTAGTAAATGTATGCACTGATGACCAAATAGCAGCTTTAAGGATGGAATTGGTGTCCAGCCCCTTGAAGAAGGCACCAGAAGAGGCAACAGCAGATAGTGGAATGAGCTCTAAGTGAAGTAGGCAGAGATTTGCCATGAAAAGTATAACAAAAAGAAATGGCCTTAGATATTCAGGAGGAGATGGTTTGCTTAGAAGCAGCCAAACCCAATGTCCTGGGATGAAATGAAACAAAAAGTTGATCAGGCTTACGAATGGCCTTAGTTTTATCCATATAGCACCAGAGCTGTTTCTGCAAATCCAAGGTATGCAGAACCATCTCATTAGCAGACTGAGGAGAAGGGAAAAAAGGAAAGGAGTTGTACAGACTGATTCAAGGACAACTTATTTACTACCTTTAGCATAAAAGAAGGATTAGTACAAAGGGGCACCTTCTCCCTGTGCAAAAACAAAGACGGAGGAATGGCCATAAGAGCCTGGAGCTCAGAAACCCTCCAAACAGAAGTAAGAGTCAGCAACAAAACAGTCTTCTAGGTACAATGTTGAAAAGAAGCAGAATCCACAGGCTTAAATGGAGCCTGAGTCAATTTTTATCAAAACAAAATTAAGGTCCCAAGGAGAAGGAATAGGTTTCCTTGGAGGCCTAACATGTAGGATTCCTTTCAAAAATGTTTTGACCCCAAAATGAGAAGCCAAAGGAGGATTCACAGGCAGAGAAGCAGAAATGTCTGACAAATGGGTCTTTATAGAAAAATAGACCAGGCCAGACTGGAGCAATCCACACCAAGAGAGGACCAGACGGACTCTCACTGAAAAGGGGTCACAGTTACGAGCATGACACCATTCAGCAAATCTTTTCCATTTGGACAGACAAGATTTTCTGGTTGAGGGTTTCCTTGCCTCCTGTAAAACCCTGATTACGTCCTCAGAAAAGAGGTGCCTGAAAGACATCAAAACCCTATCAGCCACAGTGTCAGTTGAAGAGTGGACAATTGAGGATGGATGAGAGACCCCTTGTTCTGTGTGAGGAGATCCAACTCGTGAGGTAACTTGTGGTGATTGTGCCTGGACAGATGCATTAAGGGGGGGAACTAGCACTGTATTGGCCAAAAAGGAGTCACTAGAAAGATTTTTGAGGAGTCCAGCTGAATCTCCAGCAAGACTGTTGGGCATAGAGGAAGAGGAAGGAAAGAATAAAGAAACATCCCTTTCCAAGGAAAAAAAAAAAGGAAGTGTGTCTTTGTAAAGCATCCATTTGTGAGCCTGTGTTCTGGACCTGCTCAGAGAGTCTGCCAGTAGATTGTGGTCTGAAGGAATGTAGACTGCCTAAAGAGTTAACTGACAGCCACCTCCCAAGCCTGAAGAGCCATCCTGCAGAGGAAGCAAGATTTTGTGCCTCCCTGCTTGTTGACATACCACATCACTGTAGTGTTGCCTCTGTATTTCTTCAAGTAGCCTGGGGAGTACATGGGGTGATAAGTTTGAAGAGACAGAATCAGAGATCTCATCTCTTTGATGTTGATATGGTCTGACATCTGGACTTTCAGGTGACCAAAAAAAGCCCCCCCCAACCTATGCCTGAGGCATCAGTGAACAGTTCTTGAGAATGGCTGGTGGCTGAAAGGGCTGGCCTGGGTTGAGAGCAAACCATTAAATCCACCACTTAAATTCCTTCTTTAGACAGGGAAGGATAGGTGTACTAAAATCCAGGGGATGACAATGCTGCAACCAAATTGACTTGAGGTACCATTGAAGCATCAGCATATGCAGTTTGGGAAGAGGAAGCATTGGAATAGAAAAGGCCATGAATCCCAGGGCCTGAAGACACTCCCTGACTGGCATGGCAATCACAGGTAGAAGAGACTGAAAGAAGGCAGTCAGTGACAACATTTTTGGAGTTAGAAGAGAGGCAAACATTGGTGCTGTCTGAATCCTGCATCCCAGATACAAATGATCTTGAGAGGGAATCAGAACAGACTTTTGGAAGTTGATAATAAACCCTAGGCTTTGAAGAGGAGAGATGGTGAATGCCAGATCCTGGAAAAGGTGACTGGAAGAAGGTACACGCAGCAAAGGTTCATCTAGATAAGGAGAATCTGAAAGCCGGGGACCTTGCAGAAAGCAGCCATAGGAGCTAGGCATTTTGTCAATACCCTTGGGGCAGTAAAGAGGCCAAAGAGCAAAGCAGAAAACTGAAAAAAAGGAAGACACAGAGAAACATAAAAACTTCCTGAAAAGAGAGTCAATGGGGAAATGAAAGTAAGCATCCTTTAGATCCAAAGACACCAGAAAGCCTGGGGTAATAAAAGAGGAAACAGAGTTTGAAGAGTAAGCATTCATAAAAAAGGGATTTTGAGAAAGGTGTCAAGCTAGGAGAGATCCCAAACAGGCCTCAAAGAACCCTCCTTTCGAGGAACCAGGAACATCCCAGAATGAAAAACATTTCCCACTTAGGAAAGGGGGGGCAGGATGAATGGTTCTTTGGTTCACCAGAACCCAAGAACCTCCAGATAATGAGGAAATTGCTCTAGAGGAGGTTGAGGAATCCCTGAAAAAGGAGGTAGAGACTTCCATACCATGACGTAACCCTAACGGATGACAGAAAGAACCCAAGAGTCCAAGGTGATGAGATACCATTTTGCAAGACAAACGGAATGTCAAAGGGACAAATGAACCTGGTCTGAAAGGGTGGGGCAAATTGTCAAAGAGAAGCAGGCTTATCAGATAAAGGATGCTTCTGGGACACAGAAATCAGAAAAGTCTCAGCAGAAGTGGTCCGCCCTCCACCCTTACTGCCCTTGGAGGCCTGGAAAGGTTGCCCATGAACAAAAGCATATCCGAAAGGATAATTCCTTTGAAAATTAGGGATAGGAGAGACAAAGATATGTTTAAGGTCCTGCAAGACTTTGCCATTCTATTAAAGAGGCTTAAACATTTCAGTACCAGCAGTCTCAGGAAGATATTTATTAGCCAAAGGAGCATCCAACAACTTGGCCTTAATGTCCTCAGGCAGAGACTGGAGATGAAGCCAAGAACACCACCATATGACAGACCCAAAAGCCGAAGCCCTGGAAGAGGCATTAACAGCATCCTAGCTATATTTCACAGCGGGGCAAGCCACTTGAGAAGTAGAACCTAAAATACATTAGGCAGAGGATTTGCCTTCAGAATCAGTGAGGTCAGAAATAACCTGACAAGCCTGAGCAATCAAGGCCACAGCATACCTGGTCATGTGGGTCTAGTAATTAATAGCCCTAAAGGTCATAATTGAACATAACATAAGAAGAACTTTCTTGCCAATCTTCTGCATTGCCCTGCTATCCTTATCAAAAGGCAAAAGTTTGGAAGAGGACAAAAGCTTAGAAGGTTTGTCAGAAGAGAATGATACCACTGCAGGATCAGAAGTGCATTTAAATAAAAATTGACAGTTCTCAGGAACCTTATAGAATTTATCAGGTTTCTTAGGAGAAGGAGGATGACAATCAGGAGACGTGGAAGCAGCAATGAGAGTATCCAACAAGGCAGCCAACACAGGAGAAATTGCCAATGGTTTAGGAATATCCACCTGAAGGAACTCATAATATCTTCTCTGAGTATCAGATACTTAAGAAGAACCCCACTTAAATTATTCCATCATCCTAGCAATTGTGTTCCCAAAGAACAATTCCTCAAAAGGAGACTCAGGACTAATAGACAACTCTTTATCAGAGACATAAGACAAAAGCAAAGATATGGACAAAGACCCCTCATCAGACAATGAATCTTCATCCGTAGAATCCGATTCCCTAAGGTGTTTAGAAGGGGTAGAGGTCCAAGGAGGAGATGGTACCAAAACCCCTTGAGGGTGCTTTATGGCTGTAAAGGCAGAAAACAAGCAGTGAGTAAACTATTGACATTCCCCTTGAGGATCCTTAGGATGGACCAAAATATGTTTCAGTTTTTTGTCATTCCTTGGAAGGGACATCAGCCCAAACAAATACCAGAGGTTCTGACCCTTGCTGAGATTCAATAATAGAACCCAGAACCTCCTCCCTGACCAATATCAGTGGAATCACTCTAGGACCCTCCAAGATAATCAACCACAGTTCCACCTTGACATCCAGAGCAGATGCCTGCAAAGCCTCAGAGGACATGTGAAAAGGCAGATCTATGCTGGCCTTTGAGAGGGTTGAGGCAAAGGAATCCAATGTAGATGCCAAACGACCTACACAGCTATTACCCATCCTGTGGAGGATGCACAGCTAAAGAATCCATCCAAGACTTCTTGTCTTTCTTCTTACCTAATATTAGTATCTCGGGGTTTAAGGATTCTGCCATGGTACTGTGGGTAACTGTTTAAGCTGTTGGTTTTCAAGATAAATAGCCATGGAAGACAAATGGCGTCTGACTGCCTTAGGCACAAATGCCTTACAGATACTGCAAGAAGTATGGTCATGGGAAGCACCCAAACAAAAAAGATGCTGTTTGTGATGATCTTTATGAGGAATCAGCCTCTCACACTGACATTTTCACTGCTTGGATGACATGAACTCTAGGCAGCAAAAAAAAAAAAAAATGCAAGACCCAAAAAAAGCTGTTGTTTGTCTTTTGGCTTTTCCCAGTTATGGGTCACCACAGCGCAACAAGGCATTCAGACCAACTAGCCATAATGGTGTTCAAACTGGTGGCAAAGAAGTGCAAGGTAGTTGCATCTGTACATCCCTTTTATGCCCTATGCTCTGTGCGGGGAGCATAATTGTGATATATGGCACATACAAGTTCATTAGGCTTTTGTGTACTGCCCGAATGTCGGGAGAGCCCTTCTCTTTAGGATACTGCAACAGTGACATAGAAGGATATGGATGGATCTTTAAAAAAACACACCCATAACAACCTTTATTGTGCTCCCATGTTGATTCTCCTCCACATCTATTTTAAGGTTATTTCTTACTTAAACGTCTTGTGAGAGTCAGCTCACAGGGGACATTATTTCTTCAGTATTACTCTTACATGTACACACTGAAGCACAATATAACAAAACAAATATAAGATTAAGATACATAAATGAAGATCCACACGACAAATAGATGAATATTACTGATAATGTACCGAAATGACTTCTACCACTTCAGCTGGGACACAGTACAATTGTACTGAAATCATCTACGGTTGAAAGCTCTTGCCTTTCTGATCTTTCTTTTGATGTTGTGTACTACAATCTGTTAGTTTTGCACTATGTAGGCTTCCCCTATGTTCATCACACCGCACCATGCACTTGCATGGAGCGAACCTTATCTAACAGCAGGGTAATGAATGCTACAGAACAATTATGGAACAATATTTCATAGGTTGGTACTAGGCTATCAGCCCTAAGGCCTATGCAAGCCTAGCCATAACAATTCCCTGGAAATTTTTTCCCACAATATTTACTTCTCTGGGCCCCTGTCTAGCAGGTTGACTGACATGATCCCTGGGGTGAATTTCCTATCTCCTATCCAATCATTATGGTTCCTTTTGAAGAGGGCCAATGAGGCACTCTGCTTGACATGTATGGGCAGTCTATTCCAGTGTATGGGGAGTCTCTGGGTCAGGAACCTATCCCTCCAGCATGTTTTGTTCATTGTGATGATAAGGTTTAGATCCCTGGAGCGTGTGGCTCTGAGGGATTGGGATTTCTTTAAGTGGAGCATGTCCAACAGCTCATGGTTTGACATGGCCTTGTATGTTAAGCAGAGATCGCCTCTGAGTAGATGATATGCCACAGAGTATAGCTGGAGTTTTTTTAGACGGTCAGCATATGGCATCTGCTTTAGGCCTGTGATTCTTTTAGTGAGGTATTTCTGTGGCCTTTCCAGCTGTTGCAGATGTCTAGTGAGGTACATACCAAATGTGGCATTATACTCTATAATGGGTCTAATGAGGGATGAGTACAGTGGGACAATGACCTCCTTTTTTCTGGATGAAAAGCCCTTAGTGATGAGGTGTGCCATGTAGAAGGATTTCCTGACTGTTGTGGCAATGGGGTTATTGAAAGTGAGACCACTGTCCACTTGTGTCCCTAAGTCTTTCATCACACTTTCAATGTTTAGTGTCCTGCCACCTATGTGGTAGTTCATGGGTACATGTTTTATTCCAAAGGGGATAACTATACATTTCTTGGCATTAAGCTTGAACCCATGGCTCTGGCACCAGGCATCTGTTTCTGTAAGGCCCTTTTGTAGAATATCCACATCATTTGGGGATTCAATAATAGATCCCAGTTTGCAGTCATCTGCAAACTTTGTTAGCCAGAGTCTCTTAGTGTTGGTCTGTACTTCAGAGAAGTAGATGCCAAACAAGAGTGGTCCCAGGACTGAACCCTGAGGTAATCCACTTGTCTGGAGCTGGATTTGGAGTCGGCTACTTTTACAGTCTGGGTTCTGTCAGTAAGCCAGTTGGCAACCCATCGAGTGACGTAGGGATTTATGCCCATCTTAGTAAGTTTATCTATGATTCCAGAGTGGGGGATGGTGTCGAAGGCCTTGGCGAGGTCCAGATAGGCTGTGTGGACCACCTTACCCTCGTCCACAGCTCTAGAGACCGATTCAAAGAAGTCAATCAGATTCAGGAGACAAGATTAGCCCTTCACAAACCCAAACTGCATGTGCATGTTTAACAGAATGGTAAAAGAACACTGGAGAACAAAAGATTTATCTTTGTGATTTATTAGGTTAATCTATTCTGATCCTACTGTGATCCAACTCCCCTCCCTCAAGTTTGCAACTAGTTGTTCTATTAGTCTAGGCAGGACAATACAGACTGTAACTGGCTTGGTTAATGACATGCAATAGTGCATATACTGAAAGCTGAAACCTCTTTGCAAACAAGACAAAATTTTTGTTTTTGGAATGTGTCTGCATAGTACAGCATTACTGCCTCTATTCTACATCACTCTATACATGTCTGTTCACCTTGGTGGCTGTAAATTTAGTAGTGTGCTACAGGTAATGTAATTCAGATAGCACATTTTTTTTGTACTGCTGTAGTTTTGTGGGAGGTTGCACCCTTGAATGTAATTATCATGATTCCTAGAGCACAGGGTGATAGGGTAGAGACAGTGGGATTATACCCAATACATCCAGAAAATAAAACAAGGTAAATAGCCCCAAAATATTAGCCTCAGAGCTATTTTAAATGCTAATCTGTTAATGCTGTTAGAAAAAAACAGCAATAATGTATTTTATATCGACTGCATTTTCAGTGACACAAGAAATGCAAATTAATGAACAACAGATGATTGTGTTCCCACAAATGTGCAAGTCAGAAATAAAGAAATATGGTCTGAATGAAAGCTTTATTGTAAAATATTGGTCTCATGTGAAGCATGTAAATGGCCTACAGACACCTCTGTTTTACAAAGGTATCCAGGGAAGCTTTGTACTACGAATTGGTATATCTGTGGCCAGAAAACAAGCATCAGAAAATTATTCTTCTGGGCTATATCTTTCAAAAAAGAAAAATAGAATATATAAAATATGAGGCATACTGAAATCCACACAAGCTCTAATTACATTTCTGCAATGCTCTTTAAAAATCAAAGAGTGCTGAATGCTCCAGTCCCCTGTAGCTGTTTCCACAGCTTAGAAAGTAATCAACACCAAAAGCAGTTATCAGAGGCTTTATGTTTAGCTAAATGTTGCAGCTCATAAATCAAATTTTCCACTTAGTCTATGCTGATGATGTCACAATAAGGCCAAAATATATCCACAGCTAATCAAAATAGCCTTGCCTGTCTGTGTACATTATTAAAAAAGGGAGCCTGTCATTCAATTCAATAATTTTTATCAGCGAGAGTATTACCAAGCTAGTATTAATTTGACAAGATCTGTACTAATGTTTTTAATGTATCACAATGCGTGACTATAGCTTACCCTACAAATTTCAGAAACTGTTCCACTAGTTTGGCCTGCCCCAAGGTCATGACTTCTATAGACATTATCAGTAGGACATTCGACTTTTGTTAGAAGAGCGATAATACCTATACACAAAACAAAATATACTAATGCATAAAGCTGTATAAGAAACTTGGTTAAGTCTGTACTACAGGTATGACAGATGGAGGATACCTTCCCTGCACGTCTCCACTCTGCCCCTGAGTTTTACTCCATGCCCTACTCGTTGGCCTTTTTTTATGGTAATGGCTACCAAACCTCACAGGTCAGAACATACAAGTATAGTGTGTTGCTTTGTGTCCCCATTGCCCCCACAATGAGTAGGTTTGCATCCCTGTGGTTAATACGTTGGTTGTGAAGTACATGTTTGATACATTTTCATACATGTTTACTACAAACGGAGGTTGGGCAGCACAAGGCATCCTTATTAATAGCATTACAAAGACTTTCCTTGTTTTTGTTTTCTTTTTTCATACTTTGTTATAGGGGGTTATTTGCTCTCGTTATGTATTACTTGTGGTAATTAATTCAATGTCATGCTGTCCACGTTTTCCGGTATTACAAATGCACAGAAAACTTACTTGTGCTAACATTGGGGGTGGGGTATATGAGCTTGCCTACAAACAGTTACACTATTTCCTGTTACCTGCTTTAGCTTTTTGATAATCATAGGAGCAGCTTACAATAATGTTAGATGAGGAAAAGCACATTTTTTAAGGGCAGATTAATACAGAGTCTAACAAACTGTCTGTGGTATAAGTAGGAAACATGCTCAACTATGTACTACCTGATGTTTATTTTGATAGTATAATGTAGTATTAAGCCAGGAGGGCTTTGCCTACTCAAACTTTTTTCATATTTTACTTCAGTTGACATATATGGTGACGATCCAGAGTTTGCGCAGTTATATCATAATGATTTTGTTCTCATTATGAGGTATACCCCATGGAAATGCATGACTTGGTTAAAAAAAATAAATAAATAAAAATAAATAAATAAATAATCTCTCAATAAAAAAATTGGGGGGGGGGGGATTTCTAGCAATCAAGTAATTTCATTACAGTCAGTTTTCCCATTTCACTGGAGCCGCTTTTACTTTATTTATTTATTTTATTTACTGACATTTGATTACTGGGAAAGTCCAACTGGATAGGAGCTTATTCCCAGTGGAAGCCCAGGAAGAAAAGCTCCAAAGTATTACAAAACATTTTAAGAACAACAATTTTACAGTCTTTAAAAATAATACAAAAAACATATAAGTTTAAATAATTATACCAAATTAATCATATTATTAAAAAATTGGTTAAGAACAGTTACAAGTTGAGCTGTGATACAGAACTGGAATTGCCTAGACATAGTAAGGCCTTGCCAAGTCTAATTATGATGGCCAATAAAAAAGCAGTTACTAGAAAACTGAAATCAAAGTCTAAACTAACTTTAATAGAAGTAGTGAATATAGTAACAGAGATAAAACGAGTGGAACTGGGATCGCTAGAAAAGGGTAAGAACAAATTACATAGGAAAAAATTGGAAATGTGGGATCAATACATGCAAAGGAGGAATGAGGTTTAAAAGAAGGCAGGACTTGAATGAGCTTTGTAATGGTAAACTAACAATAACTGAATATAATAAAAGTGATGAGCAATGTTTGTAGCTACATTTGTGTTGGCATGGTTTTGAATGTATAATTTGTGTAATTCAGACTCTGTTGCTATGGTTTATTTTCATTTATATAAATGTAACATTGCCTGTGTCATATATGATAATTTAATAAAGATGTTGAATAGCTACAAGTTATATGACAATGATTTAATAACTGGATACATTTTAGCCAGTTTACAGAGAAATTAAAGGTAAGTTAGCATGGTACAATCAGGAATTGCAATACAAAATGAGAGAAAAGCAGGCTTATGGTATATTTAGAGTGAAAGCCAGGCCCGAAAAATTTATCAGACTTAAGAAAGTGAGTGAAAAAGGGAGAATAAGGAGATGTAAGGTATTAATAAATATTTGTTCACATGTAGGGGTACAGTTTAGCCCTAATGTAATATTTATTACTATATAAATAAACTCACCCCAGAAAAATAATCTCTCCCAATTTTTTGATGGTTAATTTATATGTTTTCAACTTATATTTACTAGAATGTGGGCTTCTGTGTGAACAGAAACATGGTTACCCATGCCTTGTATATAAGCAAATCTCTCCAGTTTAATAGCCTGTATAGGAAATGCTCTACACAGTCTCCGACTGTTCATAACTGCTGGAAGAGCTGCCACCTTGTGCACAGAGGTCAGTATCCCTGCAGATCATCTAATAATGTACTACTAAACACTCTCACTTAGATCTTTAAGTGACTCTCCCTACTTCTTCCAATCTACCAAGGATTTGGTATAACAGATAGGCACTTCCCTGTCATCTCTGTTTCTGGTCTAGTGGACATGGGTATCCTGAGGCAGTGTAGTAACTGCCACATGTTCACTGACAATCATTTAATTTTAGAACAAAGACAGTGTGTGAGAGATGTAGATACACAATGTCATTGGAGGAAAAGCTCTCACTTATACACCCAAACAACTCACTACCAACACTAAGGAACAAACATACAGACCCACATATAGGGAGCTACTCACTTGTAAACTACCTAAACCACCAAGACCTCCTAAAAGCATTTCTCAGTGGCTCCATGCACACTCAAAAAAGGCAGCACCTCACACAACACATAACTCTGAAAATCATAGCAGCCCAACTTCCACACTCATAAGGCAACAACCACAAACCCAAACATTCTAGATATACTGATGTCCCCTTACTAGGCTAACCAAGGAGAAGATCACACTGAGCTGACGGTCTGCAAACAGGAACCGCCGGATCACTCATGCACTTAGGTCTTTAAACCACAAATACCAGTATGACATGGTCATATTCTACATGGGTCTAAATGACCTAAGACGTACCTCACTGGACTATATGTGCAGAGATGTGATGTAGCTTTCCAAATATGTGTCTTAGGCAGGTATGAATCTAGCCCTGAGTACCATCCTACCTTCACCAATGATGATGCCATAACACCAGCAAAAATGATTGACTTCAACAACTGGCTTAATTTCTGATGGTACAACATGGGGATACAGTATCTGTCAGCCTGGGGAAACATAACTGGCAAACCACAATGTTTTGCCAGAGATGGTTTGCATATGTTACCACTTGGCTTCTGGATACTGGAAAAAGCTCTAACCCTACAATGCCTTTTTTAGGCCATGCCAAGTTGTTAAACCCTCCAACATAACAAAAATCACTCATGACTACATAAAGGTACTGCTGCTCAATGCTAGGAGTTTAAAAAAAAAAAACCCTCTCTGGAAGAACCAGACATCACTGGAGAGCGCATACATATGTGCAGTCAGAGAAACATGGCTCAGAATCATGGAAAGCACCCCGGCTATCAAAAGCTACAATGTCTTTTATACATTTCATTCCCCATCAGCTCAAGATAAAGCAAAGGGAGGAGGTTTCTCAGTGTTCATAAAGGACAAGTACAATGCTAGACTGGTCCAACAACATGACTAGACTATACTGCTCCATGCCCAATTAACTGTAGGTGCGATCCCCATCATATCTTTCCTAGCTACAGATCTCTTAACATGAGTCTGGAAAAAAAAAAAAAACACCTACCTAAACCTACTGGAATCTCTTAATATTCAGCTTAATACCATAATTATGGGTATCTTCAACTATCCCTCCATAAACTGGGAGACTTCGATGACCCAAAATTCACTTGCTCAGAGATATTTGGACTTCATTAATGCAAACATCCTGAAGCAACTAGTTAGCTCCTCAACTAGAGGTACAACTATCCTAGACCTGGTACTCACGAACATGGGGGGATGCTGCTCCCTGCTGGGAATTAACTCCTCCCTGGTAAGATCTGACCAGAAAATGATCTCCATTAGTTTTAAAACTAACCTAGAAACCCATCAAATTCCAAACCTGTTAAAAACATTGCTAAGTCCAATTACCCCAAACTAAGTGACAGCTTATTAAACTTCCAAGCCTCTGTGAACCCAGATGACACTAAAGCCTACTCTGAGCTGTACACAAAAGCACTGTAGAACTGCATTCATAGCTGCACAGAATGGAGTCACTACCTGTCTGAGTCAAACTTATGATTACAGGCAAAACGAAACCACCTTCGTGGACCCCTACCCTAAATAGGCTATTCAACAAAAGGAAAAAGTCCTCTCCAAAGCCAAGAAGAGACATTCACAAGTCTAAACAAATAAATTAGGCAGCTGGTGAAATCTACCAAAGCAAACTATGAGGTAAATACAGCCTCCCAGGTGAAAATAACCATAAGGGCTTTTTTTTAATTATGTTGCAACCTCAGGGGAAACATTCAGCAATGTGCTGAGTTAATCATGAACAGCAACACTTACACCCAGCCTAAAACTATAGCACACCTGCTGGCTGACAAGTTCAGTTCAACCCCCTGCCCACAACACCTCTTACCACACCCAAAGAAATACCTGCAACTATCTCCCTATAGGTCATTTGAAGGAACAGGTCCTTATTGCACTTGCTAAAGCCAAATAAACAGCCTCCATGGGTCCTGACAACATTCCAGGATGCTTATTAATACCTTAAAACAGAAAATATTAGGGCCACTAGAAACCCTCTTTATCCCAGTCATCCCTCTACACAAGAGGGGCCTATCAACTGACCCAGGGAATACAGACCCATAATTTTGACCAGTCTTATCTGCAAGGCCGTGGAGAAAATTATCATGGACCTGGCTGATAATGACATAGGAACTCTGCAAAAACTAGACCCGAGTCAATTTGGCTATATCAAAACAGGATCTCACCTGCTCAATCTGGTGGACTTCTTTGAGAAAGTCACCAGGGCCATGGATGAGGGTAAAATGGCACACACCACTTATCTAGGCCTGGCCAAAGCTTTTGACACAATCCCCCACACAGGGATCATAGATAAACTTACTGAATTATGCATAAACCCTACATCATCAAATGAATAGCCAACTGGCTCACTGACAGGACACATGTTGTCCGGATAGTTGAATCCACTTTCAATAAGAAACTTGTTACTATCAGTGTCCCACAGGGCTCAGTGTTGGGAACCCTCCTATTTGGTATATACTTCTCTGAAATGAAGGCCAATGTTGGGGGCCTCTGGCTCACAAATTTGCTGATGACTGTAAGCAGGGAGCAATCACTGAATCCCCGGATAATGTTGACATCCTGCACACATGCCTAAAAATGACAAGACTACTGGTGCCAAAACCACGTTTATATCACGTTATCAAAAGATGAAAATAGCAAACGCGATTTCATCAAACCTAAAATATCTAAACCACATAATATCGAACATTCAGAACAGCAAATATTTTCCTTGGGAAAAAATTAGCTATTCTGAAACACATACACACAACACAAGCACACCTAAAAAACATCAATACACACACATACACTTATAATTCTACAATTAACCCTACACTAAACTAT
The DNA here is from genome assembly GCF_019279795.1 of Protopterus annectens. Taxonomy (NCBI): domain Eukaryota; kingdom Metazoa; phylum Chordata; order Ceratodontiformes; family Protopteridae; genus Protopterus; species Protopterus annectens. The sequence continues at coordinate 159,020,813 of NC_056738.1, forward strand.
ACAGGCACTACTATCTATCCACTTACCTTAACCCAAACCTTAACCCTAAGGTCCGTCACTATCGCACACTCACCTAACCAGCTCCCTAATCCTAACTCACTTAACCCACCCCTAACCCTAATTCACCTAACCCACGCCCTAACCCTACTTCACTTAACCCACCCCTAACCCTAACTCACCTAACCTGCACCCTAATCCTAACAACCACACAATCAATTGCACACTTACCTGAACCTAACCCGTAAATTTCCACAACAGCACTGAAAATAGTGAAGCCACAGAACCGGCCAACTGAATTCTTTCCCTAGAAAAGAATTTGGTGTTCTGCAGCTTCGCTATTTTTAGCGTTCAATCAAAACGGGTCGATATTAGAACATTCGAAGTTTTAAAACTTCGATGTTCTGATACAGACCTCCAAAACCATGGTCTGAGACTAAATGCTATAAAATGAGTAATCATGCACTTCAGTAAATCTGATATCCCTTCAAATTATAATACTGATAGCACACCACTAAAAGTGAACCCAGTGGTGAGTGACCTCAGAACACAGACAGTAACAAACTTTGACCATCAGGTAGGTACAGTAGCGAGGAAACCCTTCTGTGTGGCTCAACTTATAAGTAAAGGCATGGCATCAAGATCAAAGGGAGTCATAATGCCACTGTACTCAGTCCTCATCAAGCCAATAATCAAGTACAATGCTCCCTTCTGCATGTACCTAACTAGACACTTACACCAACTGGAGCGGCCCCATAGGTTTTTCACTAAAAAAATATAAAGTGCAAGACACCTGTCTTACGCAGACAGACTAAAGGCCCTATTCCTTTACTCTGCTTCATATTGTTACTGAGAGGGGACTTGTGCCTGAACTACAAGGCATTCTCTAATCCAGCCCTGATAAAAATGTTACATATTCGCAAGAAAACTTATACAAGGGTTACAAGTTCCATAGACCTGACCCTTATTTGTGACTCTTAACAGAGCTTGCTGGAGAGACAGATTTGTAACCCAAAGGCTACTTTGTCTATGAAATAAACTTCCCACCTTCATAAAGCAAAGCCCATCTCTCACTCTCTTCAAAAAGAATTTGGATAAATGGGTGGAGTACAGTAAATTCACTCCTGAGTACTGCCCATGTCCCTTACAGACAGAGGCAGTCTGTAAAATGACTCAGGGCTCCACCACCCAAAAACCCACTACCCTGATACTACCTCATCCCTTATATGGGGAATTAAGATATAATATTGTCATATCTTGGGTATTATTGGCTAGGCTTATAAAGGCTCTTGTGCCATTAGCCTAGTAATCACCTATGAACCTATATCTGTTTTTAGTTTATATATAATTAGTTTTTGTTGCAAAAGAATATTGTATATTTTTATGTATTTATTTATTTTATTGACATTTGTTGACCAGGAAAGTCCACTGGGTTGGGGACCCATTTTCAGTGGAGGTTTGGGGAGAAATCTCTGCAATTAACAATAAAAGTAAAATAAGTAAAGTAAAAAACTTTATACAAATAAATAGCAACAGTAAGCAGAGGTTTAAGGTTTTACAGATATAGTTTGAAGAGAAAAAGAGTTAAAAACATGTATATACAATGTACAACTTATTAATATGAATTAAAAACCTTAAGTAGCCATTGGTATTGTAGTACAAGGAAATTGAGGTGTTTCTTTTAGTGACACATGACAAAAAGTAAAACACATAGCAGTGACAGAGCTAATACTATCAGGGTAGGCCTTTTTTTCCCTCTTTTTTTGATTATAGAGCTGGCTTACAAATTAATTAGCCCTGGTTTATGGTGGTTTTATTGATTGACATTGGCATTCATGGTTGTCAAGGAGATATGTTTTTAATGTCACTTTGAATTTCTTTATGCAGTCTATTTGGGTAATATGGGATGGTAAGGTATATATGTACATATGTACAGGAGAGATGGATTTTACTGGCAATACTTTTCTTCTTTTCACCATAGTTGTGTGACTATATTCCAGTAAAGGGTATGTTAAGTCTCCAACACACTGGAGAACATAGGTCTTCAACTCGCTATAAAACTAGCACACTGATTTTTGTGCATTTTGAAATGAAATTTCTTCAGTGTTACTTGGTGGGGATTTAAACTGGTGTGTGTTGAATGAATTGACATTAATCTAATTTTCATATTAATTATGTAGTTCCTTTAAGTTATTTATAACCTGCTGTATAACATAATGGAATATTTGTTGAAAAGTGTCAAGGCCTCTGCTATCTGGGTGTAGCTCAAGTTGATCATATTGCAATCTCACCTGTTTGTGCTGTTCACCTCACTTATTATACCATCTGCTACTTAAATCTAGTATTTTCTCTCCTTGTACTTACTCAGCGACTATCCTTAAGTCAACACATATCACTATCTCTCCAGGCTTCCTTGGGAGAGAACCATACAGAAGGACCAAGTACCTTCTCAGCGGCGTCTTTCTTTTTTAATCTCTACAACCTCTCTTCTATCTTCATAATAAAATGACAATATATTCTCCTAATAGGCTGGGCTTTAGATGCCATACCAGAATCTAGTTCAAATTGGTCTTAGTAATTCCTTAAATAAATAATAAGGTACAGAGTCCCTTCAGCAACAAACATACAGAGCAGCACAAAGTCAAAGTGACAAAAGTCAAAGCCAGCCTTTCCAGCACTGTGATCGAATAATCAGATGGATCCACAGCCCATTTACTCACAAAAATGATAAACAAAATGGTAGAGTATTGCAGGATTCAAACTACTGACATAGGTTTCAATAATCTGCTATTAGATCCACTGTATCTGTGAGTAGCTCACTAGCAGCAGCTGCAAACGTACTTAACCTACATGTGTGCAGACTCTCGGGTGCCATCTTACTGTCTTGTAAACATTACTGTTGAAGTCCTGCTGTCGATATCTTGGATGGTTGTGGAGGAGGATGTTTGACAGCATGCTCGCTGATGTGCCATTTGATATACTGGTACATGACTGAAAGTTAGGAACACTTTATTTTCACCTTGTCTCTGTTTTCTGTCTCATATTTACTGTTTCTTGACATACTTTGTATGCAGCCTTCTAGTCTGTTTACTGGGGTGTCTTTAGATGTATCATACACCTTGTGTTCATACTCTGGGTTGTCATGTCTGTTGCTAATTTTGCAGTCTCACAAAGATGTTTGTATTTTTACACTCGGCCTATATTTTTTCTCTGCTGGATTCAAACCTCTACATTATCATTCTGCATAATACGGTATTGCTTTCTTTCTTATTTCTAATTGACATGCATCTTTCGTTTCCACATTTTATTTCTTTAGTATTCTCATTCTCATTCACTTCTTTCATGCCATATACTTTTATACTGCTACTTATATAACAACACTCTGTCTTGCTCACTTGCATTTTTCTTCTAGTGACCTTGCAATGCCTAGAATTTGCTTTAATGTCGCATTTAACTTAAGACAGCACCATCCTCCTCATTGTTCCTTTATTCAAATCTACATTATTTGTGTTTAAACCTCTTTAGTGGAAAAAGGCGGAAAGGGAGGAGTAAGTGGGCAGGGGAGGAAGGGGAAAGTACAATGGGAGCAGAATACACTCCAGAAGTCCTAAGGGAGAAACCGGCAGGTCAAGATGTAAGACAAAGAGGAAATACAGTGGGTAGAGAGAAAGGGGAGATTACAGTACTAGTGGCAGGGTCACACCAGGAATAGTCAATAGGATAGGAGTAGTTTAAGGGAGACAGGATATGAAGTAAAATAAGATTATAGTCCCCACTTCCATGCAGACGCCATCTTAGAATCTGTATCTTGGTCCCCCGGCTGATGAGCATCCCTGGCTCCTGTGTCCGCGCCTGAAAGTAAGCTTGTTTAATGGACTCCACTGCTAACTGGGCTTTTTATTTACTGTGCTTTTTGTTTTACTTGCTGGCTTGTTCTACAGTTAAATTACATGCGTTTGTTTTTAGTAGCATTAGTGGGATAGTTACGCTGCTTTAAATCTACATTTAAACTCCATGTATTTTTTCCCGCTACAAACGCCTAGTCAATAGGACGCTTTACATGTGTTTTTTTTTTAGTAACATTAGTGGGATAGTTACGCTGCTTTAAATCTAAATTTAAACTCCATGTATTTTTTCCCGCTACAAACGCCTAGTCAATAAGGCGCTTTACACGCGGAAAGTACATAGTACAATTAGTTGGATAGTTCCGCTGCTTTAAATCCTACCTAGGTATTTTTTCTGCTGCAAGCGCTTTTAATTAGCGCTGTGCATCTGGAACTTGTGTCTTAGTTTCTGCTGCAAACGCTTAATCATTAAAGCGCTGTGCAGTCGGAACTTGGGTTTCCTGATAAGTGTTTTTGTTGATCAATGAATGATGTACTAGTAACCTCTACTGATGCAATTTGGAAAATGTACGCTACTTCATATTAAGTGTGCAGTCGGAAGTTGTGTTTCCCGAACAGGTTATTTTATAGTAGATACTGAATAGGCACATGTAGCTTCTATGGATGCAATCTTGTAAATATACACTACGCTATATTAAACTGTGCTAGTTGCTCGGTAAGTGGTACTTTGTTATCACTACTTTCTGTTTCATTAAACGCACAACTGTTTTAGCGTTTTTAGCACATGGTTTGCAATAGCTGTTTGGGGCTCTACTGTGTCATTTACTCGGCATGTTTGTAAATTTCGCTAATGCCCTCAACTGATAGTCGTTTTTAAGTATGGTGTACTCGCTTGCTTGAGGATTCTACATTAACTGTTGTCATAACTTTTTTGTCTTCTCTCTCCATTGCTTCTTCTAGCTTAGGCTCCTGCCTATCCTATTCTAACCCACCAACAGTGCCCTCCCAGAGGTTCTTGCCAAGAACCCATAAAAAGGACTCTTGCAAAACCAACTAAGAGGTCATACTGCTCCCTGAGCACAACTCCTAACAAGACTTTAGTAAAGTATGTGTACTGCTTAATACCTTGTAGTAATAATAAACATTTTACACCAGGTCGCAGTACGCTTACCTGCCAGGCTAGCCAGCAGCCACAACCCCTCTCTCCCACACTGGTTAACTATACCCCTTTCTACCTTTTTATATTTCTCCCTCTATCTTGGTCCATGATATCTGCCTTCTTTCCTTCTACCTGATATCTCTCTTTCTGGGCCCTTACCACCTGAGTGGTGCTTCTCTCCCAGGTCCATCCATCTGTCCTCACTCCTCCTTAAACACCCCCTGTCTACCCCTTATAAAACCTCTTACCTTCTCCTACTTGCCTTCATCCATATATCCACCTTCCACTCCTTTCTCCCTCACTTTCCTTCCTCTCACAATTAACTGCAAGCTTACCTTTGACTACCACTTCTACTGATTGTCTTCCTCACATTCTTCTCCTTTGGCTCTACCCGCTCCATTCGCCCTACAGGCTCACTCCGCTCCCCTACCCTGCCCCCAATTCCCACCCACCCCCAGTACATCTACATTTATCCCTCCACAAACCACACCCACTGCCACACTACTCCAATCAGTATCCCACTTCCAAAACCACACCCTCTTTTTTCCCGCCAAAACCAACTTCTATTCAACTCACCATCATTATCCTGCATAACCAACTGCATTCTATTCCCACTCCCAAACCACACCCCCTCCAATCTATTGCATATCTCCATACACTAACTACTACCTAGATAACATCCAGTTCCTATATACATGCTATCACCTATATACCATACTTCTCTATTTTAATACTACCATTCTATTAACTCTTTCCCATCATGCTCTCTAAACACTCCTTCCTCTTCCTTTCACTATTACTACTCCTCACCTTATCTTCTTTCTACCATCTTTCTCAGCCCACAATTTCCATCCACTTCCAACCCTTTCACATAACTAATCCTCACAACTCACCTTTCTCACACTCATACTCTCTTATTTCCCCCCAATTTATACCCCTCAGAAAACCTCCTTCTTTTTCGACACAAAGTTATCTCCTGCCATACTAACCCTATCTCCATAATTACTAGCAAAGCCCTTCACTTCACAAAAGAACCCAATCTCATCTCCTTGCTAGTTACTCACCTAAACAATTCCATACTACATCTGATTGGCACTCTCACATCTGGAGACATCCATCCAAATCCAGGCCCCACCACTATAACCGCTACAAATAAATCCCTATTACTCGCTTCCTTTAACTCCCAAAGTGTAGTAAACAAAGTCCCAAACCTTCATGCGTGGCTCACACACAATAAACCTGACATCCTGACTATTTCTGAAACCTGGCTAAAACCAAACATTAAAGACTTTGAAATTGTTCCTCCAAACTACTCCATCATAAGAAAAGACAGACCTCATAAAAAAGGCGGAGGTGTAGCCTTCCTATTTACTTCCTCCCTAGTAGTTACTCCCTACAACAAACCTATTCCACACTTTAACAATGCCAAACTTCTCCTCACCCTATTACAAATCAATAAGCATAAACACATATGTATAGCTTCCCTTTATATCCCCCCAGGTGATAATATCTCCACACTAGAACTTATCCTTTCCTGGCTATCCAGTAACATTAGTAATGAAACCATAATCCTAGGAGATGTAAATATTAACTGGGCTCTTATCCAGACTCCTACAAATCCTATTAACATCAACCTCTACAATTTCTCACAACTGATCACTTCAGTAACTCACCCTGCCAAAAACTCCTCCAATGGGAGTATATTGGATTGGATTCTAGTCTCCCATCCTCACTATTTCACCAACAGTGGCACTCTTCCCGACCCACTTGGTGACCACATACCCACCGGCTTCCCACTATCCTCCAACGAACCCACAACTACATTACTAGCCGTGATCAAAAAAACTTCAACCCAATAACCTTTTCAAACTCATTACAAGCAATTAACTGGAATCGTTTAAAAACACTACCCCTAGACAATGCTGTCTCACACTTTAACTCAACATTTTTAAAATTACTAGACTCCCAAGCTCCCTTACGGACAAAGAGAATAAAAACTAAATCAGCCCCATGGCTCTCCAAAAGTACTCTTTCTACCATGAGACAGAGAGACAAAGTCTGGGCACGCTACCAAAAACATAAGACAGCATCACTCCTTAACGAAATAAAGTAAAAAAACTCATTATTTCTGATCGTCAAAACTACTTCTCTACACTCCAAAACCATAATAAAAACAACCCTCAAAAGTTCTGGAAAGGGATCTCTACTCTCCTCCACCCTAGCAAACCAGATACTCCTTCTCCAGACCCAAATGCTCCAGTACTTGATTTAGCCACCCAATTTAATTCTTTCTTTATTGACTCTATTTCCAAATTGACCTCCTCATTCTCCAACACCTCCCTGCTATCCAATACTCCCTCACCCACCCCCACTCTCTCTACTTCTATACCCTACTCCCCACCCACTAACTCCTCTACCCCTCTTCTACACAAACTCTATCCTCATCTACACCACCCCATAATTTCCCCCCTCCTGACTGCACCCTCTTCTCATTAAATCCCATACCTACATCTACTATAAAGAAATTATTTCAGAAATTGAAACCATGTACCAATGCTCCTGACAATATCCCTTCTTACTTTCTCAGTATAGCAGCTGAAATTCTTGCCTACCCTATTAGCATCTTAATTAACCGCTCCCTACAAGAATGTACAGTTCCCCAAATCTGGAAACAAGCCTTTATTATACCTCTACACAAAGGTGGCAACAATAATAACATTACTAATTTCCGTCCCATAGCCATCCTGTCCCCCATTTCAAAACTCCTAGAAAAATGTGTCCATCTTCAACTCCTTCCTCACCTCCTAGACAACCATCTTATATCTCCCACACAGCACTGTTTCAGACCTAACCACAGAACTATGACTGCCCTCTTCTCCTTCCTTGAAATTGTAAAAAAAGCCTGTGACTCTGGACAAATTGTTTCCACCTTACTTCTTGACCTCTCCAAAGCCTTCAATACTATCTCACACAGTCTGCTCTTAACTAAACTCTCCAAACTTTACCTATCTTCCACCTCCTTGAACTGGTTCTCTAGTTATCTATCTAACAGAAACCAAGCTGTAAAATGGAAAAAAGCCACCTCCTCTTTCCTTAGTACCCCTACAGGAGTTCCACAAGGCTCCATACTTGGTCCTCTTCTCTTCAATATTTTTATTAACAACTTCCACAAATCAATCCCATACTCTAGCATCATCCAATATGCAGATGATTCAACTATCATCAGTTCTGCCTCTTCTATCACTACACTACAAAAACTTACTCAAGATGCCTTCTCTTCCACAGAGCAATGGATGCTAAGTAATCATCTAGCCCTCAATGCTACCAAGACCAAACTAATGTTATTTACTCCTTCTAGAGTCACTCCTCCCGACCTGAATACATTCTTAATTACTAGTCAAAACAACTCACCTCTTGAAATAGTGTCAGAGACCAAACTACTTCGGGTCCAAATCGACAACCAACTCAAATTTAATTCTCACCTGCAAATAAACATCAAAAAAACGCATCAAAAACTTGGCATTCTTTATAGACAGAATGCCTACCTCACATCTGCCACTAAAATCACTCTCTCTACTTCCTTCCTTAACCCCTCCCTTCTCTATGGCGCCCCACTACTAACTAATCTTCAGTCCTTGTTAAAAAAACAGCTTACCTCCTGCTATAACAAAATTGCAAAATTCGCCACCAGCCATAACTCCTCCACTCACCACTGTTTATCCCTCCATAAACTAAAATGGCTAGAACTTCCCAACCAACTAACTTACACTCAACTAACCCTAGCCCATAAGCTTATTCTAAACCCCTCCCTCTGTCCCTCCCTTTCCTCTGCCTTTAAAATGCACCTACCTAACAGAGTTTTAAGGTCAAATAATCAAAATCTACTAGAAGTGCACAAACCTACTCATCCCCCAGGCAAAAACCTTCTGTCCTTCAGCCTCGCTCGCCTCTGGAACTCCCTACCCCCACACATCTGCACCACCTCCAACCACTCTACCTTCAAAAAGTCTCTTTTCTTACATCTAGCATCACAGTGGGAATGCTCATGCTCCCACCCTACATAACTAACTCTGCTCATAGTCCTCCAATATCTCATCCTACTTTATGTAGCTACTATGTTTGTTCTCTAATCTGTATTAATGTTTAACATTTGTTCTATTACTAGTATTGTTCTTCTCAATGTATTAACTGTTATTACTGCTACTGTATATTTGATAAGTTTTCACTTGTATCCTGTCTACATTGTATTAATAACTCTCTGTACCTACATTTTCTCTGTCAAATGTTGAATGTACATTTTCTTTGTGGAGCTTTTCTCCCCAGGACTCCATTGAAAATGGGTTCTTTATGGCCCAATGGACTATCCTGGTAAACCAACTGCAATAAATAAATAATAAATACATTTTCCATGTCTGAAAACTCATGTTTCCTTGCCAGGTTCCTTAACCTTGTATAGCTGTGTTTTTATTTTCCTTTCCTGCATTTCTCAATGTATGTATTTCAAACTGCACATTCTTATCTTCAGCTTACACTTTTACATATTTAAATGCGTCTTCTGGGTGTGCCAGTCTCTGATATGATGTATGGTAAATGTTACCTCCTGTAATGTTAACAATGCTTCCAGTCTTCCATTGGTGCTACGTTAAAGGCAGTGGTTTAAATGCTGAACCTGGCTCAGGGTTGACAGATTTTCCAAATCACAGGTCAGGACAGCGACCATTTCAAGGACAAAAAAAAAAAGGTTCTTTTCTTATCACCAAAAGCCATGCCCGTTAAATTAATAGCATTTTACAAAAAAAGGAGCATTATGCAGAAATGTACGGCATAAGCCTTAACTCGTACATTTATTTAAAGTTAATCCTAGAAACAAAAATTCTCTCTACTATCAGAATAGCTTTCCTCAACCAAACTACATCTTTGCCACCATAACAATATCATCAGTATATGCCATAAAGAAAGGAAATGGAATATTCAGTGTATCATATGACTTACCTTGCTAGTTGAAAAGTCTTTATCAGACACTGTCTGAAGACATGACATGCCATTTCAGATTCAGGATTATCTGACTGAGTCCTAATCAGGTAACTGAAGTAGGTGAGGTCATGGCTGATATGAATAAACCTGGAAATATGCTGTGCTTTATGTTCAAATATGAACACTGAAGTGTTACTGCTAGTAGCTAAAGGGACACAACGAATGAGCGGTGGGTTCAAGATGAGGAGGACCTCCCTGGCTGGGGTAGTGTAGGCCCATTGCCTTGCTTTTCAATATTTATGCGGATCTCAGACATCAACCAAGGCAACACTGGCAAAGTAGTCCTCCTGTCCAAGGAAGACCAACCCTTATAGCTCAGTATAAACTTCTCAGTTTTCTGCAAGGTGTCCAGTTTTTATTCACATTGCTGCAGCTGTTGCTGCTGTTTCTGCCCCTTCCATGTTTCTGCAATGCCACTCACACATAAGGTCGCAAAATATTAATCTTATGTCACATGTAACTGTATGTAAACCCCATTTACATGCATTTATTATGCAGAATTGTCTGCACCGTATTAAGGCAGCAAGCCGTACTTAATGACCTGACAGCTGAAAGAACAAATAGGAGGCAATGGCTAGGATCACGACTACATGTGTCTCCTGTATCTCCAGAAGCAAGAGAATATGACAACAGTTTATGACAACAGTTTACATACTGAAATTTGTCACCAGGAGGGTGTCTCCCTAAAGTCTACCTCCCAGCTGGAAGCAAGGGATCATTAGAAATCTTACAACACTTTCTTTTTTTCCTTGGGCAAGGTCATTCTGCAGTGATTAGCTGGCGGGACTCACTTTATTGGAGTGGCGTGGCTCTGCCTTACACATTTCCCCAGTGTAGTTGTTACTCAATGCCAGAAGTCTCAACCTCAAAATGCATGCACTGGAGGCACTCCTCAGTATGGAGAAAATCAATGTTTGTGCAGTGACGGAAACCTGGTTCAAGGCTCCAGAGAGCACCCCAGCACTACCAGGTTACAATTCATATCATACCCTCAGTTACCGGATCGCAGTACAAAGGGCGGAGGTGTATCCATATTCATCAAGGATACCCACATCTCCAGGTTAGTGGCACAGCATGATGTCCCAGAGATCATCCATGTGCGACTATCAGCAGGCAAAACCACATTTCAAGTCGTAGCCTGTTATAGATTACCCACCATGTCCCAAGATGCTCACTCAGCATTCATTGAGGCATTGGAAAATATAAAGTTCCTACCCAACACCATTATTTTGGGTGATTTCAACTACCCTGATATAGACTGGGTGAACTACCAAAGTTCTAACTCCTATGCCCAGTGGTTCATAGAATTTATAAATTCAAATGCCCTTGAACAACTGGTATGTTCTCCCACTAGAGGGGACAACATATTGGATTTAGTCATCATAAATATGGGCGCCCATTGTACCACACCTGTTATCATTCCCTCTCTGGTCAGATCAGACCACAAACTGATAACCCTGGACATCCTCACCCCTCCACCTCCCCCAGTCAAAGAAACCATCGTAAAAAACCTTTCCAAAGCAAACTTCAAACTACTTGCGTCAGAAGTGGAAAGCTTCACTTTTTCCTTGCAGAATCCTACACCAAGGCACTTTATATACATCTTCAGGATTGCATGGACCATGCTATCCCAAATAAAACCAAGACTCCTTCCTCAAGTAAGAAGAAACCAGTCTGGTGGACCCCGGCCATAAGCAAACTATACAATAAAAGGAGGAGACTTATACAAAAAAAGGCCAAATATCAAGTAGAAAAATCATCCCTGATCAGCATTAGTAAGAAATTGAGGGCCTTCTATGGTTACGTCAAAAACCTAAACGGCAACACTCAGGTCTGTTCTGAGCTAGTACAAAATGGAACAAAATACGCTGACCCCACTGACATTACCAACATCTTGGCTGACAGGTTCAGTGCAAATCCCCCCCCCCCCTCACCACCTGCAGGGCCTATTACTATTCCAGGGGATTGTGTAACTTCAATTATTACTGATACGTTGGTTAATAAGGCTCTATCTAAAGCTAAAAACACTGCCTCCATGGGACAAGATAGTGTCCCGGGCTGTGTCATACACGAGCTCCAAAATGAATTAACCCCACATCTGAATACCCTGTTCAGTCTCAGCCTCTCGACAGGATATGTGCCCACAGAATGGCACACAGCAATGGTGGTTCTGCTGCACAAGGGTGGGCCCACAACTGACCCTGGGAACTACCGACCAATAAGCCTGACCAGTCTGATCTGTAAGGCAATGGAGCAAATCATTATGGGACTCATAAATGGAGAGATTGGGAACATCCAAACACTTGACCCCACACAGTTCGGATTCGTCAAGGGCAGATCATGCCTCCTGAACCTGGTAGACTTCTTTGAGACAGTTACTCAGGCTATAGATAAGGGAATGGAGGTACACACGGCTTACCCTGACCTTGCTAAAGCATTTGACACCATTCCCCATTCGGGTATTATTGATAAACTCACCAACCTGGGCATAAACCCTTATGTCACAAGATGGATCACAAACTGGCTCTCAGACAGATCCCACAAAGCAAGAGTAGCGGGATCTATGTCCGAATCCAGACCAGTAATGAGCGGTGTGCCTCAGAGCTCTGTCCTGGGGCTCCTCCTGTGTGGCATATACTTCTCAGAACTACAGGCAAGCACTGAAGGGCTGTGGCTGACCAAGTTTGCAGATGACTGCAAACTGGGTGCTATAATATAGTCTCCAGCCGACATGGATATCCTCCAGAAGGGCCTTAATGAGACTGATGCATGGTGTCAAAGCCATGGTCTCAAGCTAAATGCTAAAAAATGCTTAGTAATCCCCTTTGGAAAAAAGAAAGTACCCGCAAACTACTACATAGGAGGTAACCCCCTGAAATCTGAAGAAGTAATAATGAATCTAGGGACCCAAGTAGATAGTCAGCTTTCCTTTGATAACCATGTTGCCAAGGTCGTTAGAAAATCCTTCTATGTGACCCATCTGATCCCGAAAGGGTTTGCATCAAGATCTAAGGATGTAGTGGTGCCCCTCTACTCTTCCCTCATCAGACCCATTATTGAGTACAATGCACCAATTGGAATGTACCTGGCTAGGCATCTCCAGCAGCTGGAGAGACCACAGAGGTACCTCACTAAGAGGATTACTGGCCTCAAACAGTTGCCCTATGCAGCACAATTGAAAAAAACTAAGGCTTTTCTCTGTTGCATACCGCCTTCTCAGAGGCAATCTCTGTCTAACATACAGAGCCATGTCCAACCCAGAACTGTTGAACATGCTCCATCTTAGCAAAACCAAATCTACTCGAGCTACATGCTCTAGGGATATAAACCTCAGCACAACAATGAATAGAACATGCTGGAGGGATAGATGCCCTTCGCAAAGACTCCCCTTGCTATGGAACAAGGTCCCGATCTACATAAGACAGAGCCCCTCACTATCACTCTTCAAGAGGAACCTTGACGAGTGGATGGGTAACAGAAAGTTCACACCAGGGATCATACCAACAGCTCTACTAGATAGGGCCAAGGGTACTAGCTGCTAGATCAAGGGCCTAGGGAACTTACCAAAGGGGCAGTGAATACCGCACAACGTGGCTGGGCTAATATATGTCTTTGGGCAGATAGCCCAGTACCTACCTATGAACCTATGATGCACAGTTGAAAACTGAAACGGAGAGAGAAAGGTTAAAGCCCAGTATAAGTGTTTAGGCAGCCAATGAGACACTGTGGTGACTTATAGTTTGTTGTGAATGAGTTTAGTACAGAGACCACAGGCACTGTTAGCTGATGGCTTTATTAATGTTGACAGTAGAGTCCATGTTCTGAGGGTGAAATACACACACACTATGACAGGTTGCTGGACAGAGCTATGAAAGAAAGCAGCTGAGTTACCCCGTGAGTTCAATTAGAAAGGCAAAAATCTATGGAAAAATGCCTTTTCCTTTTAGGCCCCACTGTTGTCATTTACAGACCACTCACGCAGTTTTAACTGTCTTGAGTTTTGACAGTCCATCAGATTATGAGAATGGCAGGGCTGATAAAACAAGACTGCTGTAACACCACCTGTACAGTAACACATTAAGAATTGTTATCCTTTGTGTTGTTTACATGACCCCTTCTGTCTATAGTTGCCTATACACACACAACTGAAACACTTGGAGTTAGAGGCTTTTCTGTTCAATTGGGATTTTCAGAGCACAGTGCAGGACTCAGGATTTGTCTGTTGAACTTGGGACTGTCCCACTCAAATCGGAACATCTGGCAACCATGCCATAGATCCACTGTGCACTCTGTTAAGAGCATCACAGTCACTGAGAAGTTTAGGTATATAAACAAAAATACACTGCATAAACCAAAAAAAAAAGAAAGCTAGAAAGGTGTGGTAACCTCTAGGAGACAACTCAGTCCCTCCAGCTCTTTCAATTAATGTCACATACCAGCTTAAGGTCTTTAGAGTGAGTAACCAGTGTGACATTTGGCTTGCGGATATGCAGCATTTCCAATAAAGCAGGGTCAGAGATCGCCTTATATGCAAGTCAGAGAGACAGCCTCTGAGCAGTCTGTATGAAACAGAATAAAGTGACAGTGATTTCAAATGATCCACTTAGGACAGGTGAAGACTTTGAATTTTCCTTGTGAGGAACCTTTCCCTCCAATTGCTGCAGGTGCTTAGAAATGTACATCCCAAAGAGGCATTGTACTCAATCACTGGCCTGATGAAGGAAGAGTACAGGAAGGTTACAACTTCTTTTTTTCTGGAAGCAATGCCCTTACTTATGAGATGAACAATATAGAATGCCCTTCTTAACACAGTGGAGACATGAGAATCAAAGATAAGGTTGCTATCAACCTGTCAGCCCAGGTCTCTCACCACTGAGTGAGTACTTAAGGTGTTGCTATTGATGTGGTAGTTAGGAGGAACATCGCTGTCACCAAAAGGGATGATAATACATTTTGTTTCCATTGAGTTTAAGGCCATGACTTTGGCACCAATCATTTGTTTGTGTAAGACCCTCATGTAGGATGTTGACATCATTTAGAGATTCTATGACCACTCCCAGTTTTCAGTCATCAGCAAACTTTGTCAGCCACAGACCTTTAGTTTTTGCTTGTACTTTGGAGAAATAGATTTCAAACAGTAGAGGTCCCAGGACTGATCCCTGCGGAACACCACTGGTATTAGGTCTGCTATTGGAGGTGTATTCCCCTATTTTGACTATATGTGTTCTATCAGTTAGTGACTCATCTAACAATATAAAGGTTGATACCTAGCTTAGTGAATTTGTCAATGATGCCCGAGTTGGGGATAGTGTCAAAAGACTTGGGTAAGAATGGTAGGCTGTATGCACAGATTTCCCCTCATCCAGGGCCTTGGTGACTGTCTCAAATAAGTCCATCAGGTTTAACAGTCATGATCTCCCTTTGACAAATCCGAACTGATTAGGGTCAAGTGTTTGGAGATTACCTACATATTTGTTGATAAGGTCCATGATGATTCACTTCATGGCCTTGCAAATAATGGTAGTCAGGCTAATAGGTCTACAGTTCCCAGGGTCAGTGGAACCACCTCCTTTTTGCACGGGAATAACAGCGGCTATTTTCCATTCTGCTGGCACAAAGCCGGTGCTTAGATTATGACTGAAAAGAGTACCCAAAGGTTTTGCTGCTTCTTGCTGGAGCCCATGAAGGACCCAGCCTGGGATGCTATCAGGTCCCATAGATGCTGTGTTTTTGGCCTTAGAAAGGGCATTTACGACCTGCTCTTTGGAGATGCAAGGTAAGGGACAGGTGGTAGGGATGTCATGGGATACGGGTGGTGGGGACAGTGGAGAGATGTTTTCACAGAACCTGTCAGACAACAGGTTAGCTATGTCCACAGGCTCAGTATATGTGGTATTATTAACTACCAGTTCAGCACAAATACGGGCCTTTCCTTTTAGGTTACAGATGTAACTAAAGAATGCCTTGTGCTTGTCCTTAGTTGAGGAAGTTAATTTGGATTCATAGTTTGAATTGCAGGATGTCACAAGAAGTTTTATTTGCTTGTTTAAGCTGAGAAGGTGGTGTTTTCAGATTAGGACTCACTACCTCTTACTCTCACACAGCAATTTATGCCTCATATTGTAAAGCCTGTTAATGCCAGTTGTCCACCAGGCAGGTTTGCTCTTCCTTGAGGAACTTGTTTTGGTCTTACCAGGTACGGCCAAGTCAATGCAATTATACAGGTGTTTGTATAAAGCATTGGTGTAGAACTTGGCATAGTTGCCAGTTCCATCTGAGGGGGGAGGTGCAGTGAAGCTATTTATACCATCTTGTAAGAGGTTATAATCTGCTTTGGAGAAGTTTTTTAGTTTATTTGTTGCTGGGGGTGTCAGGTGTGACAGTTACTTTGAATGACACTAATTTGTGGTCAGATCTCACCAGGGAAGACCTCACAGTGGGGTTGCTACAGTGGTCTCCCATACTGGTAAGCACCAGATCTGGGATGTTGGTACCCCTTCTGGGGGTGTCAACCAACTGGTCCACAGCACTGGAGGTAAACAAAGCTGAGGAACCTTTTGGCAAGTGAGTCTGAGTACGAGTAATTTGCCCACTTAATGGAAGGGTAGTTAAAGTCACCCAAAACCATGGTGTTCAGATGTATCTTGATAGATTCAAGTAGATCCAAATAGGCAGAGTTGGTGTCCTGACTCATGGAGGGGGTCCTGCAGCTGGCAATGACTTGAAAAGGTGTCTTACCAACAGTTAATTGCACCTGAAGTAACTTCAGGAAAACATATTGTTTAACCAATCTGGAGGTGTATTTATCGTTCATGAATATTGATACACTGCCTCCTTTAGTTTTCATGTCTTCAGTTAGTGATCTGAACAGGTGGAAAGAGGTGTAACCTAGTATGGCTGGGGTTCTCTATACAGGCTTGAACCAGATCTCCATGACTGCAAAAATGTCTGCATTTTACAAGGTGAGGACTGTTTCCAGTGAGTTCAGTTTCATGTTAAGACTTCTAGTGTTTAGCAACGGGCGGCACAGTGGTGCAGTGGTTAACATTGTCACAAGAGGTTCTCCGGTTCGATTCTCGGCTGGGGTGCCTTCTGTGTGGAGTTTGCATGTTCTCCCTGTGTTCGCATGGGTTTTCTCCGGGTACTCCGGTTTCCTCCCACATTCCAAAGACATGCATCTGGAGCATTTCTCCCCGGGCCTCCGCTGAAAACAGGCTCTGTGGAACCTAGTCGGACTTTCCCGGTCAACAAATGATAAATAAAATAAATAAATAAAAAAAACATAACCTTCAGTGTATATTTAGATAGAGATTTTAGAACAGGAAGTTTGTCCTTGAGACACTGCCTAAACAAGGCACTATGGGTTTGGTAAGGGCCTCAGCCAGCAGCTGAAATACCAGGGGGGACAGATGAAGACCATGTCTGGCAAAGCAGGTCTGTCAATCATGTCATCCCAGACAGATACTGGATCCCCTCAGAATAACACCAGAAACTAAGCCAATTATTAAAGTCAATCATTTTCTGTTTGTAGTGCGACATCATCCCACATGAAAGTAAAATGCTGCTTAAGGCTAGGGACATACCTGCCTGAAACACATAATCAGAGGGCTCAGTCATGTCTCCCTTCATATAGTCCAGAGAGGTATGTCTCAAGTCGTTCAGACCAATGTGGACTATGACGGAGTCATAACAGCACCTGTTGTTGAGAGACTTGAGTGCATGTCTGATATGGTGGATCCTGACACCTGACAGACAGATGACCAGGACCTTTCCCTTATCCAGCCTGGTGAGAGGGACTACTGTGTGTCTCATGATGGAATGTGTCTATGTTAAATAAATGAATGCTTAAAATGTCGAGTACAATATACTCAAACACTTTTAAGTGAACGTTTATTTAATCGATAGCCCAGAATGTCGGAAAACGGAGCTCCGAATTATTTTGGTTGGCCAGCACTGACAAATGTGATGTATTATGTCATGTCAGCTACTGCTAACAGTGCCGTACAGTGCAGAAAGGGAGAATTTCCATTTTCTGCACTGAAGTGCGGCCTCAGAGTTGGTATATATAAGTAGGCTGGGTATGGGGTGCAGGTGGGCTTGCCCCCTTGCTTGCAACGTTATGGTATGTTGTTCTGATTATTTTTTTTTTTTTTACGATGTATTGGAAGGTGCTGTTAGTTAGTTACGTGTTGTGTAGAACTTTGGAGGGGTAGGTGGCCAAACATAACATTTTGGTATTGTGTTTTGCAACATTCTGGGCTCTTGGTTAAATAAACATTCGCTTAAAAGTGTTTGAGTATTTTGTACTCAACATTTTAAGCGTTTGTTTATTTAAGATAGACCCGATGGAATCACCCATGACTAATATGTCTTCTGTTAAACTGACAAAAAACATCTTTACCTGTTTTTGTTCACTCTCAAACACAATGGCTAGTACATTCCCTTTTTAACTTTGCTTAATTTCTTCTCAGTTTTAATTTAAACTGTAATTAACTTACATATGTTATTGCTATAATCCAGTTCCATACATTATGTCCTCAGACAAACAAACAAACAGTATTGCCTTTCAAAACAACAAACTTTTTACTTTGTTATATTATTCAAGCAAGCAATAATAACTGACTGGGTAGACATTATAAGGGAAACAACAAACCACCCACGCACCTTCTGTGTTCAAATGCTACAACAGGAGAGCCTCACAATCCCTAGGAAGGTCCATTACTTTTTTGTTTTTCCTGGTTTGTCCTTTTTCTGGATTTTGGTTTGTGTTTAATGTCCATTATTTCCTGATAATCCCGTTACAGCTTCCTAGGAGTAAACATCAAATGTCTCATTAGGATCAAATGAATGAAAAAAAAAATCATTCAATGCTAGCCATTAAATGCTTTATTCCATGCGTGGTTCCCTTCAAATTTTCTATGGTATGATCACAGTTATTCTCATTAGGGGACAATATATAATTATTTACCATGAGATGGTTAAGGCCAATCTCTAAACAAATGGGATAGGTTTATTCAAGCACAATAAAATGAAATGGGCTAGGGTTAAAATGGTCCAAAAGAAGGGCAGCTAGCCTAATATTTACTTGAACCTAGTGGAATCCCCACCTCCATTTCTCTCAACTGTGCCTAATTTTTTTTTTCCCTGTTCCTTGAAAATGTTTATATTTCCTGCTAAAATGGTGAAGATTACTGTCAATGAAGTTAGACATTATAGTTTAAAATTTTGTATGGTGCAAAAAATGCACGTTGATAACGATTACATTTAAAATCTGCCCCTGAATCTAGGTATTTTTTCTAATATTTGACCCTTATCCAGAATTCTTGATCAAAGAAGTTGAGGGATATGTGTTCAGCTACTCATCCTTGATAAACAGCAAAGCTGTATTTAGTGACTATAAAAAGGCATCCATTTATTTTCTTTCAGTCCACCTTAATGGGAACTCTATACATTGCCATGAAGCAATGGACTTGTTTTTTTACCAAGCTTTAGCTCTACAATAATATCCTGTTGGAGAAAGTTTGTATTTCAATAGGGTATTCATGTGCAATTTGCCATATACCTAAAAATTAATAAAACAGTTCCTCATCAGTAGCTTTTACTTCTGTAATATATGCGACTTTCCAAAATGATTGGCACTGTGCTCTGGCAAGGTGGACCACAAACAGCCACATTTAAGAGATGGCAGAAAATCAGTATTACCCTCAGTAAGCATCACACATTAATGTAATTAAAAATACCTTCTAAAGTCTGACAATCACAAGCTTTATTTAATGTTTAAGACAAGTCTGCCATTTAAACAACCATTTCTCCTACGTGTCCTTCCCTCTACGCCTCACTAATACCTGCTTCTCAATCCTCACCACTTTTAACACCCTCACTCCTCCCTCTGCTCTCTTGGCCAACATTCTCTGAACTTCGCTTATCACGACTACATTCTCCTGTTACTGCCTATACCCTTACACTCCTGCCCTGACCTTCTGACTATAAACCTACTGACTGTTTTCTATAGTGTACACATACAGATTAATTGAAGAAATGGATCAGCTTCTTCATTTCATGCTCTGTGCACATTCAGTACAACCAAAAAAGTTAGTTGTTTTAAGACAGTATTTTTGTAAATAGTATTACAGTTCTACATTTATTGCTCTGTGTATCAACTGTAAAACAAATAGTGTGTATCAACTGTGTATCAACTGTAAAACTAATAAAATAAATCTATAAGTGTGTAACATCAAAGTGTAAATTACTGGACATTCTCACTTGTTGCCCAGGTATTAGCTATATATGTTAAATGTGTGAAACTACTGTGCTTGATTACACTATTCTTAATGTTGTGAATCTATTATGTATGGCTTTTATTTTATTTATTTATTTTTTTGGAGATTTTCTGCCTGGGCCTCCGCTGAAAAAGGGGAGCAGCTCAGTCGAACAATCCCAGTCAATAACTGTGAAATAAATAAATAAATGTAGCTACGTAACTGGCCACAGGTGGTTGAACAAACTAAAATTTCGGATAAAATTAGAATCTTTATTTTAAAACATTCTAAATTCTACAGCTCAGTGCATATAATCAAATGTCCACCAATGTGTAACCTTAAAGTATACAATGTCTGGCTATTAATATTCAGAAATGAGCATGCTGATTGGTCAGCCCAACCAGTGTGCTCATTGTAAATCCGAGAATATACCAACAGAAAAAGGTCCGGTTGCCTGGACTTTTTTTCCATTAGTACATCTCATAATTTTTTTACTTTTCTTTTCTTTTTCTTTTTTTTTTAATCAAATAAGAAAATGGAAGACGTCAAATAAACGAGAGAGATGGTGCAGAGAAAAATAAGGGGATAATCAGGTACCTTCTGCAAAACGAAAGAAACTTAACTGATTATCCTTTTATTTTGCCTGTCCCGACTCTCCCATATGTTAAAAGTCTCCCAGTTTCTTTTTTTTTCTTCTGAATTAAAAAAAAAAAAAAAAAAAAAAAGTCAAAGGAGATCTTTTGCACAGCACTGATGTACTGCGTAAGCGTGGGAACACAAGTCCCATACACATGTGCAGTACATCAGACAAAGCCCCAGGATACAGGAAAAACAAGGAAGGGCACCACAAAGGCATTATACAATGACATTATTTAAGAAAAGTATGTTTTTTTTTTTCTTAAATAATGTCATTGTATAATAGCAATAACCTACTCTGTGGTGTAGTACATTGAAGATTTACCCACGGCTGGCTTTATTTAATCACTTGGGCTTCTCCCTCGTGATTAAACCACATCAGCCATGGGTAAGTCTTCAATATACCACACTGACATCATTGGTTATTGCTTAATTAATTCACAAATTATTCAGTTATGCATCCTGAACTCTTACCTCTTGGATTTTAATATGGGCTATGAGCAACTTGCACCCAAAACACTTAAAGGACCACTATAGGCAAATGATGAAAAAACATGTTTTATTTATTTATTTATTTCTATTTATTTATTTATTTATTTATCTTGCCATGATTTACTACACCTCCCAAAGCTGCTTGCAGCAAAACAAGTACTCATTCCTAATTTTATTTTATTTTTTTATCCTTGTTTGCCCTCATGGAGCAGACATCTTGATTCCTTTAGAAAGCTAAATCTGTCCCATAATGCACAGGTTGTGAGAACAAACAGCCCTACCATTTGTTGTCAGACTCGACTTCCATTCATGTAGAATGGAACACCTTAAAAAAAACTGCCGAGTTTGAGAGTCTGCAGCTCATGTGCCATTGACTAGTCTGCATCGAGTTTTACAAATGTTGTTCCTACTTATGTACTACACATTCTCTGAAAGACACTTGCAAATCTGTCAACAAATTACTAAAATAAATAAGACTTTTTACAAGGAGCAGTTTTGCAAGTTTCAGTTCCTGGCCAAGTTACTCCTCCCATCTCCCCTCCTTCAGTGGCCTAGTGTCTCATATTGGTTAGATTCAACTAATTAGTCAACTTTGCATGACAATAGACATCAAACAAATCACAGCATGGTGCACCACTAAAAGCGTTCCCTCATCTGTCTCTTCACTTCTGAGTAGCATTTCCCAGAAATTATTTCTAACAAAAAAAAACAAACATCAAACTAGAGTTTAGGCTAATCTATCCATTTCCTAAAAAGTGCACAGTAAAATATTTGATTTGAATTGCATTCTGGCTGCTCACGTGGTTATCTTTGCATAGTTATTCTGTTAAAGCATAACCTGAACTTATGGTATTTAATGCCAAGCTTTACAACAATTCTTGGTTTCTTCTTAATGACCTCCGAAGTCTCTGACATGACCCAGTACTTTCTGTTACTACTGCTTTATGTAATTTGTCTTAGTTGTATACTTGTAATATGCCTCTCATCTTCTCAGCAACAGACTCCTGAACAAAATTTCCAAATCAGATGCTTGAATTGAAACAGTACCAG
Organism: Protopterus annectens; assembly: GCF_019279795.1. Taxonomy (NCBI): domain Eukaryota; kingdom Metazoa; phylum Chordata; order Ceratodontiformes; family Protopteridae; genus Protopterus; species Protopterus annectens. Next base: position 159,043,285 of record NC_056738.1, read on the forward strand.
TACTGACAAACACTGGGAAATGCATATGTCTTAGACAGGCAATGATGAAATCGATAGGGACTACACTGAGCACAATTTTACTCAATCTCTCCATTTCATAATGCATAACATTCACACCACACTTAAAGGCACACCTCCACTCCCCACAGACACAGCCACCCACACCCAAACAACATACCATTCAGCTCTGAGGCATTTCCCACCTCTCTGCAAAACACTGCTGTAATGGCTTTAGCAAATGAAATTGATTGATGGATGTCAGTTCAGGACTCCCATCACTTCCTATTGAAACCAGTCCACTGCACTTACACAAGTGTCCCCCTCAGCAGGGCAGCGAGCAGGTGCCAGTGCAGATTTACTTCATAGTTCTTTGTACACACACACACACACACACACACACACACACACACACACACACACACACACAAATGATACATGGTTAATGTGGACAAATCTGTTTGTTCAATGTCACTGGACTTGTCCCCAAACCCAGTTTTATGACACCTGCTCCCCATCACCTTGTATCACTTGTCAGTCCACAGCTGCAAATGTTGCTGTCCATCCTATTTCTCATTTTCCCTGGTTTCATTTTGTTTCACTTTTCCTTAATTTTGCTTTTATTCATTATTTCTCCTGCCCCCCATATCTACCCTAATTATTACTTCTAACAAATACTTTCTCTCACTCTTCCCTCTACTCCTCTTTATCTACTATTTGAACTTTTCCACACTGACATTTGCTTTACGAGTGAATAATGAATTATCGCACTTATGTCAGCACATCATTAAAACAAGACAAATACAACATGTGTACATGTCATATGTGCATTAACTGTTGTATTTATGTATTTACAGTATATTGTAATGTGATGTCAATTTTCACCTTTGTATATGTATTTTCTGTTTTTTTGAGAGAAGCTTTTCTCCCCGGGCCTCAGCAGAAAGTGGATAACATTCTAGATGCTCTTAAAATGTCACTACCTAAATATCAAAGGTCTCTGTAAAGCAGAGATTACAATAAGTATGTTTAGCAAACTCGAAAACATAAGACCATCATGATGCATTCAGCCACATCTCACAGTGTCTTGATGTCTAAGCCCACAAGGCAAACAACCTCACAATTCAACGTTTTGGTCATAGGAGACTCCATTGTGAGACACTAATGTCCCACTCACCACTATGAGCAAGCAGATGGATATGGTCAGTTGCCTGTCAGGGGCCAGGGTCCATCAAATCATACATGCATTCAAATCAAACTATATGAAAAGAGACACGATGGAGCTCTCCAACTATTTGTCCCAGGCAGGTATTAGCCTAGCAGTAAGCAACATTCTACCTTCCCCAGGGCTGATGCCACAAAACAAAAGGAAGATACTGCCCTTCTGCTGCCTGTAAGCTCTCCTCACTCTGGAGAATATAGATGTCTGTGTAACTACTGAGACATGGTTCAAAGCCACAGAGAGCACACCAGCAGAGCAGGGCTATAATGCCTTTCACACATTTAGACCAGCTACTGCACAGAAAGGGGAAAATGGTGGAGGTATCACTACTTACATCACACATCAAGGTGGGTCAAGCAATATGATGCACTTGAGCTTCTCCACGTAAAGCTCACTGTAACCAAAATTGGGAAACTGAATGTTCGGCAAATCCAATGTTGATATATGGGGGTACATTCCCAATGCAACCTATACTCCATCTGACACAGATTTCAGCATACCTAGTAACATTATGATGAGATCTCAGGGGAATGTACTTTCGAGAATGTGGCAGAAGATCAGAATGGTTAAAAACAAGAGTACAATTTCCGAATGTGAACTCATAGTGAATTAACAAGTAGTTTTATTTGATGTGATAAATATTTTACTTATCCAGTTTCTGATAAGATCTTCAGGCTTAATGCATATGATAATTGCAAAGCTAGAAATGTTGTCTATCTGGCTAGATATGTTGCACGTCAAGAATATTATTTGGATAAAATGAACCAGAGGTTAAAAGCACGTATCTGTAACCACCTATCTGAAATTCAAAGAGAAATAGTTACAAATGCTCTATATAAACACATTACAGACAATGGATTAGGACATAGTTTTACATTTTTAATTTTAAGAGTAGTTGATAATAATATACGTGGGGGTAATATTAATGATTACAATAAAAATGAAGATTTTAATTGGATTTTATGTTTAGGGGCACATATTTTACCTGGTTTGAATGGCTATGTATCTTTAAAGCCTTTATTGAAAGGAATACACAAATGAGCCTGACTGGTATCATGTGACTCATTTTGATATTATATAAATGGTAGATGGTATTTTTTGTTTGATATGCCTGAAGAAGTCTTGTTTAAGGCGAAAGTTTTTACTTGCAGCTTCAAAGTTGTATGAGTCTAATAAACTACTTCATTACCAGCTGCTCATGATTCCAGTGACTTCTATTTTACTTGTTTGTTTTTATTTTTGTGGTCACTGGATTTACTTGTGTACTGGCTGTATTTTTCTACCTTAGTTAACACAACACCCAAACTCCATAAGAAAAATAAGAAAGAGTTGATAAGGTCTCTGCCACAAGAAGGAAGGTAATGGTTTCAAAATCAGCAGTCACAGTTGAACTTACACATTCAATATATATAAAATTATCTCAGGTATTACATTGATCCTGATACAGTGAAATGATTATAATCCATCAAATTAAATACCTGATATGATTTCAGTAAGCAATAATCTATGTTAGACTGAAATATACAGTGAGTACCTTATTGATAATGTACAACAACATAAATAATCCACAACTAAGTTAAACATTTTATGTAAATATAAATCAGCCTCTATTAAAAAAAACGCATTTTTAGGAACGTTATTTACTCTGTTGCTCATTGCTGATAATTATTCTTGAATTCGTTATTATTAAATGCATTATTTCAATATCCATTGTTCCCATACATTTATTTAAAGATTCAGGAACATAACAATGGTTTTTGATTTGAAGACATACTGTACAATGAATACTGATAAGCCATTACTCTCGGTTTAGCAGTAATAAATAGAAAAGCAACATTAAGCAATTAATATATGCACATGCCTTTAATCTATTTAAAAGGAAGAGCAGTAAGACACTTTTACTGTCAGGAAATGCCATTCTGTTTTGATTTTCTGGTTTTGTGATACTAATCTGCTGCTAAAAGAATGAAAGCTAAACGGTACATGTAGTTGAATGTAATGATTTGCTGCATAAGATCATCTGGCTTTACTTCATTTATCCACATCAGCAGATTGAATCTCAAACTGCATCAACCCCCCAACGACACACACACATGCAATAAAAAGGAATTAAAAAGGAACTAAAAAAACTATTATAACAGGCATGACAGATTAACAGCAGCAGGGCTGCACTTTCTAGCAGGAACATTACTAGCAGAACAATTTCTAACTCCCAGTGTTGGACGTAAGACGGAAGAGGTAAATGGGTTATTTTACAACAGATAAATGACTACTTCATTTTTCATGTCACTGATGCAAAACATAACACAAATGTATTCATCATGAACACTTTCATTTTGATTTTGAGTGCAAGCAGTTAATTAGCAAAATAATGTCTCCAGTACAGTGACCATCTACATTGCAGCAATTAAGTATTGAAGCACTGTGAGTAGTTGAATGGATGAAAGGGAATATAATAAGAACATTGGATGAATGTAAATGTATGGGTGTTATCACCAGGGAATTGTTTGAGTTCTTTAAAGTGGATGATCCACTTGTTCCTCAGATGCATGGACTCACAAAAATTCATAAAAATCCCACCCAACTAAAGTTTAGGCCCATGATGGCTAGGAGTGGATGGCTGGCCAAACCCATGTCCATTTACTTGGATAAACAGCTTAGGATAGTGTTGGGTGAATATCCAACTGTTCTAAGGGACACTGAGCATTTCCAGAGAGATCAGATCTTAATTATGTAGGAATCAATTATTTAGTCAGACTAGATGTATCATTGTTTACCGCGATACCAAATCAGGAGGGTATAGATATGGTTAAATCGTACCTGATAAGGACTGGGCAGATGGGCAGGCAGCAAGTGGATTTGCTATGTTTACTTTTGGAGTTAATGTTAGAACACAATTTGTTAGTGTTTGATGGGACTTGTTACTGGCAAAAATCAGGCATTGTGATGGTCACTAGTTGTGCCAACTTGTACGCTAATTTGGTAATGGCCGAGTGGGAGCACCGTAATACACTGGGTGTGCAGAGTGTCAATATTTGTTTTTATCAATGTTTTATTGATGATCCTTTCCTTGGATGGAAAGGGGATGAATTGAGTCTGACTGAATAGGTACAGAAAATGAATAACAGTAGCGGTTTCTTGAAGTTTACTATGAAACATTCTGGTACAAAACTGGAGTTTCTAGATGTAGAGGTTTTGAGAGATCAGGATGGTGGTTTGTTGACTAAAATGCATAGGAAGGATTGTTATTGTCCAGCATTTCTGCACAGAAACTGTATGCACCCCCAGCACATTTTCCCCAATATTGTGAAGGTTCAGGCCATGAAGCTGTCACGTTTGTCCTATGAAACCCAGGACATTTGAAAAAAGATTTTAGAGGGAGGAGTTATACCAAAACTGAAGTGGATAGAGCTTACGAACAAACACTTAAGGAGTGGAATACTAGGGCCAGACCCTATTTTTTCAGGGAAAAGGAGGTTTAAGACGAATAGACAGTGGCAGAGGAGCAATATGTCTATAGTTCTGTCGTACACTAAGGACATTGGGAAAATGAAGGATATTGTAAGGAAAAGCTGGAACATCCTGCAAGTGGATGAGAGGACCAGTGGGCTGGTAGGGTCCAGACCCAAGTTTATTTACAGAAATAAGAAGACGTTGAAGCAATTGTTGTGCTATCTGTATGTTCCCAAGATGACTAAAGAAAGGTTATTTGGTACTAGGAAGTGTAACGGTGTGCATTTTGTGAGTATGTGGATGAGTCCCAGTACTTTAAGCACCTAGGGACTGGTCATCTATGGCAGTTGAGAGTTACCGCTGATTGTATTACTAAGAACGTGATTTATGTGGACCATTGCCAAGTATGTTTTAAGTTTTATGTGAGTAAAACAAATTGTCAGCTAAGGGAACATATTAGGGACCACTTCTACTGCACCCAGAGGAGTTTTGACTACAGTGCTCTAGCAAAACATACATTGCAGACAGGGAATGACCATATGTTCTTGTTTCAGGTTTTGCATGTGCAGGAAGAAATTAAGAGAATGGGTGATTTGGTAAATAAGTAAATCACCAAAATGAAAAAGACTGTTGAAAAAAACAAAAAAACGCCACAGGAGCAACGACAGCGTAAATCAAACAGTGTTTAATGAATGTTCAACTAGCACAATGTTGCAGCGGACTGCTGCTATCCACAATGAAAAATAAAATAAAGGCAAACGGAACCAACTGGTGCAGTATGAAGCGCTTTTCATCTGTAATAAACAGACTTCTTCAGATATTGTCACCCCGTAACATAGGGTTATTTGAAATGTAGTATAACAGTCACATGGTAGGTATGCTCTTGTCATTAACCCTTAAGTGGTATAACAACTTTAACCTACTTAATAAAAAACAGTATGTGTCATTCAAAACACCATGTCAGCCACATTATACAAAATAGAAAATCATAAAAAAGTTAAAATACATAAGTTATTAATACTTTATACTCAATACTATGAACATTAAAAACATATTGTTGATCTAAACCAAAATGCGATGGTGAACAGGCATGGGAAATGTAAAACGTAGCAAAAAGTCATACTACATTACTATTAGTAGCACATTGTGTGTGTATTGCAGATGACACTGCCAATATCGACTTGTGGTACAGCTATTAGTGTAACTTATAGGCCGGTTCTAAGTAATTTTAAAGTAATGTTATTGCTGTACGAATTAACAATTTTACACTATCATAAACCTAAGGTGCAATGACTAAATAATGATGATAACAAGGGTACGTTTTGTTTTAAATGTCTGTTCTTAAAATGTGCCTACCATAGATTGATAAACTTAAAAAGTAGTATGCAAGTAGGTAAACTAATTGCATAAATGCCCAATGACATAACAACTAACTATAGTGACTACTATGTTTCTCATCACTGTTGGGATGATGTACGCACCAAATGAGACAAGGAATTATCTTCTAACTTTATCGTAACCAGTTTCTGAATTTTAATATACAAGTTAATGAATAGACTTCGTTCAAGCTTGGTGGTCGACATGCATCTAAGTGTAATTGCCTCAACAGTTCTATTTTTTCCAAAAATAGTGAACTTGAACCTCCCCTCAACATAGTTTGAATGTTATTTTCTTGATCGTGAATTTGCTCAATAATTTTAAACTTAAATAAGTGGTTTGGTTGTTCCATACAATGTTTTGCCAATGCATTCTCTTGTTTGCATCTACTAATTGCATATACATGATTGTATATCCTATCACGTAGTCTTCTATCAATTTTGCCCACATAGAAGGCTGGGCATATTTGACATTGGGCTAAGTAAACTACACCTCTTGAATTACAGTTGAATCTTTTTTTCAGTGTGTAATTCCTTTCTCAAATCACAAATTTATTACCAATGTCAATATATTTACAATAGTTGCACATCTCACATCGTGACATACCCACTGTCCTATGTGTACTGTTGTGTCGATCTTCTAAAATGTTTTTTAAATTTTTACCCCTCCTGTAAGTAATAACTGGGGATGTTCCTACTTTTTGAATAATATCCCTATCAGTTGTGAACAGATGCCAGTTCTTTTTCAAAATGCCCATAACTTCTTTTGCTCTTAGGTTAAATGTCAAATGTCGATATTGGCAGATATTTACATTTCAAATAATCCTATGTTACGGGGTGACAATATCTGAAGAAGCCTGTTTATTATTACAGATGAAAAGCACTTCATACTGCACCAGTTGGTTCCGTTTGCCTTTATTTTATTTTTCATTGTGGATAGCAGCAGTCCGCTGCAACATTGTGCTAGTTGAACATTCATTAAACACTGTTTTATTTACGCTGCCATTGCTCCTGTGGCGTTTTTTGTTTGATTTGGTAAATAAGACAGAGAATACTGAATTACGATGGATTTTGAGGTTGGGGGCACATCGTGGACATGGCCTCAATGACTCGGTTTCATTGAAACCTGTCTTGAAGTCCAGAAAATTTAAGTGAATGAATGAAATCATAAATTGTCTGTGGGTTTTGTGAGATTTCTCTTTAAAATTTACCCTTTGATGTTTTTAATTTGTTGTCAAGGTATTTAATGAGAGGGGCTGTGCCTCCATGAACTGTTACTGGCTGAATATGTTTTAGTTTTGTATATAGATGGTAGTTTAGTTGCTACAATTTGTGTCTGAAGAAGCAATGTTTTACATTGTGAAAGCACTTACATCTGTTTAATAAAGACTTGTGGAATAAGCTTGGAGAGACTTTTGTGAGTTGCCTGTATTTGCCTTGTTCCAGCACGGCTACTTTTGGGATTTGTTCTACATTTGCTGGTTTATCCATGTGGTTTATCACTGGCTAGTACTTTTTTCTATGTATTAAAGCATATTATACAACAACCCCCATTAATATTCCAAAACGTGCGCATTGTAAATCAGAGTTATAGACTTTTTCCATTAGTATAACTCTTTTTTTAAAGCAACGGAGAATGCAAGATCTCCGTTGCTGTTTATGCACTGTCTCACTATGTTAAAGGAGTTTAACATAGCGAGACAGCTTTAAAAATAGTAACGGAGAGCTTCCTATCTCCATTGCTTTTTTAAAGCTGTCTCGCTATGTTAAACTCCTTTAACATAGCAAGACACTTTGTAAAAAGCAACAGATATCTTGCTTTCTCCATTGCTTTTTTCAAAACTGTCTCGCTATGTTAAATGGGTTTAACATAGTGAGACAGCTTTAAAAGCAACGGAGATTCTCCGTTGCTTTTTTAAAGCTGTCTCACTATGTTAAACTCCTTTAACATAGTGAGACAGTTTGTAAAAAGTGACGGAGATCTTGCTTTCTCTGTTGCTTTTACCCACAGCTCTGATGTACTGCGTAAGCATACGCAGTACATCAGAACTGCCGCAGAATACAAGACAGCTGCGGAAGGGCAGAAAGGAGGCATTATACAATGCCATTATTTAAGAAAAATATTTCTTTTTTCTTAAATAATGTCATTGTATAATAGCAATAACCCACTTCTTGGTGTGGGTAACGCTGGATTTACCCATGGTTGTCTTTGTTTGGCCACTCGGGCTTTGCCCTCGTGACTAAACCATGCCAACTGTGGGTAAATCCAGCATTACCCACACCCAGGCATGGGTTATTGCTATAATATATACTAACATCATGTATTCATACCTCTCAATTTCTTTTGTTTAAGAATTCCATACCAAGCCAACAATAATGGGGACAATGGCACAAATCAGGAGTACCTTTTAAAATTATTCTGTTTCATCTTTGCGTGTGTGTGTGTGTGTGTGTGTGTGTGTGTGTGTGTGTGTGTGTGTGTGTGTGTGTGTGTGTGTGTGTGTGTGTGTGTGTGTGTGTGTGTGTGTGTGTGTTAGTCGAAGCAAAATGGACAGCAGGATTTGCAGCTGTGGACTGACAAGTGCTGACAAGTGCTAAGTAGCAGGTAGTGATATTGAACAGACAGATTTGCCCACATTAACCATATATTGTTGTGTGTGTGTGTGTGTGTGTGTGTGTGTGTGTGTGTGTGTGTGTGTGTGTGTGTGTGTGTTTGTGAAAGAACTATGGAACAAATTTGTACTTACACCCGATTGCTGCCTACTGAAGAGGACACTTGTGTAACTGCAGTTGACTAGCTCCAACAGGTACAGATGGGAGTCCTCCTTAGCTGACATCCATCAATTGTTTTCGTCTGCTGAAGTTATTACAGCAGTATTTTTCAGAGAGGTCAAAAAAGCCTCATAGTTGACTGGTATGTTGTGTGGGTGTGGGTGGCTATGTTTGTGGGGAATGGAGGTGTGCCTTTGTAAGAGTGGTGTGAATGTTATGCATTGTGAAACAGAGAGACTAAGAGTGAAACTGTGATCAGTGGAGTGCCTAGCGATGCCATTATTGCTTGATTGAGATATATACATTGCACTTTGTCAGTACATTGTTTGAGTGCCTTGTTTGGAATTTGATATCACTGCTACAGCTGCTGGTACTGTTTCAAAATATGTGTGTCATGAAGTGTGTACATACCTGTCTGATTTGGGTAGCTGCAATGGAGAACAGATGAGTATGAGTGTCAGATCGCTTATCAGCATACCTCACAAATGTCTCTAATTTTGGCTTATACTTTGGGTCTGAAATACTACACTCCATAAAGCTTTTTGAGAAAGGTGTTAGATTTGCATGTACAAATAATAACATTCACTGCGCTTAGAGTTCTTTTTTTCTTCAGAAAATGAATGCTAATTCATATAGTCTTATTTTGTGAGCTTACTAAATTAGTAGCATTACTATTTTTAAAAGTATCTGATTTAGAAGCTTTCTCCAGAAGTTGGTTGCTGAGAGGATGAGAGAGATGCTACAAGTATAAGACAAATTACATAAAGTAATAATAACATAAATTACTGGTTCACATCATAGACTTGGGAAGTCATTGTTAAGAAGAAACCAAGAACTGTTTCATTATTATGTAAAGCTTGACATTAAACCCCATAGTTCAGGTTATGCTATAACAGAATAACTATGCAAAGATAAACACACGAGCTGCCAGAATACCATTCAAATTGAATATTTTACTGTGCACATTTTAAGAAATGGATAGATTGGCCTAAACTATGGATTGATGTGTGCTTTTATTTTAGAAATAATTCCTGATAAATTTTATTTAGAAGTGAAGAGACAGATGGGGGAATACTTTTAGTGGCACACCAGGCTGTGATTTGTTTGAAGTCTATTGTCATACAAAGTTTACTAATTAGTCGGATCTAGCCAATGTGAGACTCTAGACCACTGAAGGAGGGGAGATGGGCAGAGTAATTTGGCCAGGAACTGAAACTTGCAAAACTACTCCTTGAAAAACTTCTTATTTATTTCAGTAATTTGTTGATACGTTTGCAAGCTCCTTTCAGAGAATGTGTAGTACATCAGTAGGAACAACATTTGTAAAATTCAGCGCATACCACTTAATGACATATGCGCTGCAGACTCTCAAACTTGGCAGTTTTTTTCAGGTGTCACATTCTAAGCAAATGGAAGTCTAGTTTGACAACAAATGGTAGGGCTACTTATTCTCACAATCTGTGCATTATGGGACAGATTTAACTTTCCAAAGGAATCACAATGTCTGCCCCATTGAGGGCAGACAAGGATAAAAAAATAATAACATTAGGAATGAGTACTTCTTTTGCTGCAGGCAGCTTTGAGAGGTGAAATAAATCATAGCAAGATAAAAAATACATTTTTTCATCATTTGCCCATTAATGTCCTTGAAGCAATCAGAGCAATGAAAGACTATACAGTACACTAAGTCTGACTTCCAGTGACAGAGGTGAACTGCCTTGAGATTAGCAATTGCATTTTGGTGCTTGGCCTTGAAGAAAGTAGCAGACTTGTATAGTCACATTTCCATGCTCTGGGGTCATGAAATCTGACATTCTAGCTTTAAGAATTATGAAAGTAATCACATACTTCAGGATTATTTATGATCCAGTTGCCTTAACATCACATCTATTAGTGCTTTGCTGTCTAGACATTTTTTTACCGCTGTAAACCACTGATACTAATCTACCATATTTCTGTAATTATGTGCAATGGCAAATGCTCAAAAGAACAGAAAAGTGGAAATGCATAGGATGAAAAGCAACAAAAATAGATTATTTAAAGTTAATTAAGACAACAGACAAAACAAACTAGCTTCAGCCCTGGCAACAACAGTAGCCTCCAGGAACTCTATGGATCCCACTGGAACTCTTCCAGTTGCCAAGACCATCTGCCTCTCTTAAACATACCTAGTCTACAAGAAGAAAAGAAGGTACACACATTGATAAAGGGTGACCAGACTACAGCAGTCTTGGATCCCTCTGATGTGTTAAAAAGGAGGGTCCATTATTTTACTACTGCAATGATGCCCTGAAACTTTCATGCATTCATTTGTGCTGGAGTGCTTTAGAGATTAATTAAACATGATAAATATCTACAAGAAATGTAGTGTACCACACAAAAATGAAGACACTTTGCCACTAATAATTTGGAAGTCTGATTTAGTATACCTTTGCCTCTCTGAGCTCTTTATCCATCACATTTGAGTGTCAAACATTTCCATTATAAATTACCTACGTGGCCAGACGATAAATATACTTATAAAAAAGTAGTTATCATTAGCCCACCATTTCATTTCTCACAACTGGATTAAATGAAAAGGGAGGCCTGCAACTCAGCAGATGCATGGAATATGTTATCCAATTAACTGCAATTAGTCTCTTCCTAAAACAACTTTTGTGACATTAAGGCCAAGGTTTTTATATCAGGCCTTGTGCTGTATTGTGGTATCATTAATATCTCCACCAGCTATATAACCTTGAATCTGCATTTCTGCTGAAGTAAGTTTTCTGTACATTTTTCTGCTTCAGTTAACACCATCAATGCCTCATGCTGCAGCAAATTTCTTCTGCAGACTGCTTTTCTGTAGTCCTTTTTTTACGATTCCCTGCATCACTGACAGGACGTTCAGTTGCGCTGTATCTTGATTTCCACAGTTCCCTTTTGCCTGCTGCTCGTTTTGTATCTCCAGCCATTGCATATTTTGTCCTTTTTTCAACAGCTGTTTATTAATATTCATCAATTTACCAGACAAGACATGTCAAAATCAAAGCAACAGCCAAAATATATAGAAATGTATATTGTCTGTTGAAATACATGCATTTAACTTTCTGGATACTTGTGTGCCAGACTTGACAAAAAATAAAAAAAATGAAAATAATACAACACTGTAAATATATAGTCTTTAAAGGCATACTTCTTCTCTCTAGTTTAATCTTCTACATAGGAGATTCCTTTTGGAAATGAAACAGAAACAACACAAGTTTATTTTACTGATTCAAAAAGCTCAAATATCAAAACAAAACAAAAAATTCAGTTCAAACATCCACTTGGTATCTTGTTATATTCTGACATTCTTTTTCTAGGAATCAAAGTAGAAAAAAGCCAAACAGCAACACAAATCCAAAGTGCCATCATTAGTATTAACAGGCTTTTAGGTATACTACATCATTGTCAGAAGAGCAATAAAACACCTACATTACCCAGGCAGCCAATTTCATTATCTTGGTGCTGTTCTTTCAGAAACGTATAATAGAAGATTATCACAAAACTGTCTTTTTACAAAACACCCACATTTGGAGCTCTGCTGCATTATAAATCATTAACTATATGCAAGTCATGCCATCATTCTTCCATGTGACTTGTCACACCATTAAGCATACATTCCCTGATGCAGACATGGAAGTTGGGGATGAATCCCTTCAAAATCAGGGTCACAAACATATCTTCCCAGCTGCACACATGGTAATCAGGGTCAAATCCGTGAAAAATCAGGATCATAAAGTACTCTGAAATATACTCTCCAAAATACTTGAAAAATATATTAAAAAACAATTGCTCAACTATTTACTACAGGAAGAAATCCTACCCCCCACACAGCACAGTTTCTGTCCTTACCATAGCACTAACACTCCACTTCTAACATTTCTAGATACTGTCAATAAAGCTAGAGATAGCAACAAACTAGTCTCCTCCTTAATGCTAGGCTTGTCTAATGCCTTTGACACAGTTTGTCACAGCAAAAAAAGTGTCCTCAATAGGTCTATCTCAGCCTACCCTTCTATGGTTCAAAAGGTTCTTGTCCAGTAAGTAGCAGTCAGTAAACTGGCACACCACTTTTTCTCCTTACCTCCCAGCCAACACTGATGTGCCACAAGGCTCCAACCTTGGTCCCCCCTCCTCTTTATCATTGTCACTAATAACCTCCACACATCCACACAGTGAACCTCCGTAATATACTATACTCCACACTCATCTGCACATCTGACAACATGGCACACCTCCAGCATATTACTCAGGAAGCTTCAACAAGCAAAGAAACATGGCTTTGTAACTCACAACACATGCTTAACCCACAAAACAAACTACTTTTTTTTTACACAAATCATGGTCTTCTGAAAAAGCAAAATTTAAAACCCTGTCTCTTAATATTAATCACTGAAGTCACTTCTCATAGCAAATTACAAGGGATGAGTGTTGATGATAACCTTAAAATTCAACCTGAATATACAAAATTACATTAACAAAAACTCACCAGAACTAGTGATGCTTTATACAGCCAGAGACTTTTTCACCAATGCAACTAAAATTACACTTACAACTTACCTCTTCTCCTCACATGTTTGTCACTCCCATTCATACTAACCTCCAGGCATCAAAAGAAGCAAAACTAGAGCAATGCTATAATAAAGTGGCTAAATTTGCAACAAAACCCCTCTCAGAAGCCACCATTGTATAGCATTAAAAAGCAAAAATTAGTTAGAACTACCCCATCAACTACTACATACACAGCTTCTTACCACCTACAAAATTATCCAGCATTCATTTGCATGTTGAGCACTACATGCCATTTTATATAACTATGTTCTTACTCAGTGATTGATATCCAATGACCAAAAACTTCTATCCAGAAACCTATCAAATCTACCCTTCCCCAGTCTTTTAAAACCATTTTGAAAGACTTCCTTGCTAAAAATCTGGCTGGGTTCTTGCTCAAATCCAGGATAAACTATAGCCATAAATATAAAAAAGTACCTGTTCGTACCTTATTCCCTCTTCATCCACTTCCTGACCTCAATCTATTTCTCTCCCCCCTGACTTTCTACTTAATTATACCATAAGCCTGTTTTTTTTCTTCCACTTCATATTGCAGTGTTTGTATTATACTAACTAACATTTAATTTTTCTAAACTAACTAAAATGTCTATAAATATAAAATCACTGTCAAGTAAAGTGTACCTACTATTAACTAATGTCACATTATGTCTAATTTGGTATAGATATTTAAACTCTAGATTTTTTTAATTATTTTAAGCTTGTAAAAGGATTATTCTTAAAATAATTTGAAATAGTTTGGAGCTTTTCTCCCCAGACCTCTGCTGAAAATGAGGACATACCCACTCGGACTTTCCTGGGAATGAAATGTCAATATATAAATAAACAAATATACCTTCTCAGCTGCAACCATGCATGGAAATCAAGGACAAATCCCTTTAAAATCAGAGTCATCTGTCCAAAACCAGGGGCATCTAATTAGCATACATTTTGCATGTTCAGCAGCTTATGTATACTCTTATTTCTAGTAGATTTGTGGGATATCAATCACAAATAAGCCATAAAAATTTGAAAGAAATACAAGAGGTAGAATGTGTAAATGCATATTATTTTGTCTTTACTGTGAAAAGAATGTGCTGAAAATCATAATAAAGCCTACACTAAGTGTACATGATATGTATTCAAGAACATTCTTATCACATTTTTTGTGCTTTCTAGTCATTCAGAAAGATTACACTAAGTGTACATGTAGTCTACACTTTGTGGTTACCTTTTTGAATCCCGGTCAATATTTCAAGTTGAAAGAATATCAGTAGGGAAACTAAAATTAGGAAGAAGATGTGAGTTATGTCTGTGTTGTCTGCTCACTCAGAACGGTGTACACTAAGTGTACAGTTAGTGTGGAAATTATTAAACCCCAAATTCAATAAAGCCTACACTATGTGTACACTAAGTGTACATGATATGCATTCAGGAACATTCTTATTACATTTTTTTGAGTTTTCTAGTCAGAAAGATAAGACTAAGTGTACACATAGTCTACACTTTGTGGTAACCTTTATCAATCCTTGGCAATAGTTAAAGCTGCAAGAATATCAGTAGGAAAACTAAGATTAGTAGGAAGAAGGTGTGAGTTATGTCTGTGTTATCTGTTCACTCAGAACAGTGTACACTTAGTGTACATTTGGTGTTATTGAATCCAGGGGTAGTCATTAAGACTACATATATACTGACACACACAACCTCATTCTCCCTGACATCCCATACTTCCTGGTTTGCCTCCATGAACCAGATATGTGTACATGTGAATGTTTAGAAATCCTCATGTGATGATGTGAAGTACTGCCAGTTGTGCCAGGAAGAGTACAGCAGTGTATGTGTAACATACTCCAGCATAGCTAGCTGGAGTTTTGTAAAAAATTATATGTCATTTGAATATCAAAGTTATTTTTACAGATACGCATGTTAAAATGTATTTGTGAAGTTGTTTGTGTTACAAATGTATCAACAATAGGTCCTGTGGACAGAAAATAAATATACATGTATGTCAGACTGTATTGTTGTAATTGATGAAATGTATATATCTTAACAGAGGATACTAGAAGGGAAGGGTTAAGTTCAGCCCAGCTAGCCTTAAGTAAAATAGCCTGAAATTAAATGACTTGGTTTAGGCCATAAACATCTGAATGCTGCCAGAGAATAGTTTGTTAGTTTCTGCAGGAAAGGTGGAAGTGTTGGAATTGTTTTACAGTTTCCAGATGATGTAATAAACCTTAACTAAAGTTCTATGTGTGTACTGTGACACATCAGTGCCAGATCCTGGCTCAGCTGCTAGTGAGCGGGTAGTGTAAGAAACAAGTCAAATGACCAGATGTGATGTCATTCTGTAGCGAGCACTGAAATTGTATTTAAATATTAGTGGGAGATATGAGGTATGCATTTTGTTTTAAGACCTGAAAAGAGACACTCATCCACCTTCATATTGCCTTGCTTTAATAAGTAACAAGGGAACAATAATTCTTCAGTCACGTAGGAAAAATATAGTGAGATTAGCTAAATGTTTTTTTTTTCTATATCTGCCCGAGTCTTTCCATCTGTGTTTTTTTTATATTTCCTGTGATTGAAACCCTGATGTTTATTGCAAATATATTCAGAATTTTCATGTTTTTTTAATTTATTATTAAATACATCTAAATGTTTCATTGTGACTGGTCTTTTAGAAATATTCAATCTTTGAGACTACTTGCATTTATTTAGTGGCACAGTGGCTTCACATTCCTGAAAGTCTTGGTAGTTGCTTAACACTACCATTTGTATAAGTATTAATTTTACTAAGTGTAATTGGGTACACTTGTAAAGAGTCTTAAAGTAGCTGGCTTTGAGTGTTCTGGTGGCAGTAAATCTACCTTATAGTGGAGGTGGTGGAGGTGTCAGATCGGGTAAGCTGTGCCACTTTTCCCAGGTATGTATGTGTGAAAATCCAAATCTCAAAAGAGAGTGTGTGTGTGTGTGTGTGTGTGTGTGTGTGTGTGTGTGTGTGTGTGTGTGTGTGTGTGTGTGTGAGAGTGACAGCTACTTTGAACAGGAAAACTGACAGCACTGATTTCATACAGAGGGTGGTAGAGGACTTGGCTTGGAGCACCCGGTGGAGGACTCAGCTCTACAGTGGTCAGTGGGAAGTCTTATTTGGGGCCTGGAGAAAAAGCACAGCCCCAGGACTGGAGTGTGCATTTCATATGTGCTCTTAGGGGAAAATGTACTTGGTGCAGAGAGCTGCATCTGACAATACTGTGTCTGTCTATATTTCTCACTATGAACGTTCCCCACCAGTGTCAGTGGTGAGGTTTGAGACTCCTTGATCACTGGCCCAGAGGAGAGACATCACACCTTTCATAAAAGTGACAAAAGAGTGAAGAATGTTAGAAAGGTCAGCATGGACATGGACGTGAAAAAATTAAGGAGGTGCTGATGTGTATATCTATAGCTTGGTGGAAATAGTGAAAATAAAAGGAACAAAAAGGCAAACATACTGATATTTCACATGATTGAAGGTACTTATACTGTTCTTAATATAGTCGACTAGCACTACAAAATGTATTCATCACAGAAAAGATACAGGTAATAATAAAGTACAGCAGTTTTGGATCAGAATAGCATGTAGAAAAAGGATGAGTCATATCATCAGTACTGCAACATGAAGTACACAAAATAAGATAATGATAGGAAATGCCCTTAGAAATGAAGGAAACATCAAAGTATACAAAAATAGGCAAATCACAGTGAAATATATATGTTGTTTGATATATATGCCATTCAATATTGGCAACAATAACAGAAACTGATAAATGGGTGCAAGTAGGAGACAAACCTGATTTACTCTACTGAAACATCTACATACAGTAAGTACACAGCTGTTAACATTTGGTGCATGCAAACACATCAGCTTATAATTTCCACACAACATTAATGCATGCATTAGACAAAGAAAAATACTGCATTCTCTGGAGAAAATATTCTCTGCTAATGATCTCAGACTCTTCTGCAGCATTATACTAAAGCAAACAGAAATGGTTGAAAATAATTATGTTTAAATATTCTTTTTTGTAATAAGTTGCTTGTTTCAGTCATTCTTTACTTGGGCAAAAACACAAAATAAAAAATACTTAACTAGCAATGGCTGCTGAGAATTTATTAATTAAACTGGGTAATGAAACAATCTAATTAGCATGTGGAAAGGATACTATAACTAAACCTAGACCTTTTTAACAACAATTTTAAGTCAAGAAACATTAACTAATTTCACTCAACATGTGCTCAACATTGTCTAGTTGGGTATCATCAATAAAAGTTTGAAAAGACCTCTGTTGGAAGCTCATCTAGATCAAATGTTTCCATACATTTCATAGGTCTGACTTGCATCTTAATGTCCATTAAGGAAAGGAAAGACAAAAAAGATTCCAAAAGAGTTTACAAGTTTCATGTAGCCATCAACTTACTCAAGTCTTATCAGTAATTCACTTTTGATTGTATATATCTTTATGTACTCAGTGACAAAGTGCAGTACCTTTGACGTGTGGAATACTGTCTTCACATTTATATCATCACTTGAGATCTATAATTCCTTAACATCTGATATCAACACTAGATCTAGCGATAACTTATCTTATGATAGTAAAAAACGGGTTTTAATGCTCAATTAATACCTGTATTAGACTACTAGATATTCCATTTGGGTTCTTCTGTGTAAGTTTGCTTTCCGCTGACGAACTACATTTGTAATAGCTAAAGGCCATTAGCTTTATTAGAACTTCCAAAGAGTCTCTACCTCCTTTTAGTTATGCAGATAAGGTCTTCTGTTTATTAATTGCAAAGAATTTATCAGAATCAAATATTAAGGTCTTAAAGACCTTCCATTTCATAACAGAGTATGTGTTTTATTTATTATCTTGCCAGTAAGTAAAGAATGTACCTTTTAGATAAACTACAAACTTGATTTATAACTACAGAACATGGGAAAGTCTTCTCTTCTTAATACATACTCTAGTTTGAAAATTAGGTACTATACTTAAGCATTTCTGGCAAGAAAACAAACAAAAAGGGACAACTGACTGGAGCTCTCTTTACTGACCTATAGCATGGATTCAAAATGGTTAATCATGCCCACCTAATAAAATATGTTCATAATTTTGCAATAGAGTGCATAGATATTACTACACAGCAGAACCTTCTTAATCCAACTTAACTCCAAGAGTTTAGACAATGTCACACTCAGTGACAGACTAGCTCCAGAGATCAACACTTGGTACATTGCTGTTCTCCATTTTCATAAATAACTGACGATGGACTCTACAGATCTTGAACTATACATTCTACTAGCTTTAAGACTTAACAGCTTCCTAAATAAAGTATTCCAGCATCTTCAAACTGATTTCACCTTATATGGACCTAGATGAAGAGCAGTGAACTCATTATTAATTGCATAAAAATGACCAGATGCTATCTCGTACCCATCAAACCTTCAAAACCAGTCCTGCTTTACTATACATACCCATAAGGATTAACCCTTTGTTACTCTTAACCAGCAGAAATATCTTGGTATAATACCAGACCAGCAACTTGCATTCTCCTCACACAAAGAGTACAGCAAGTTTTAACACACCTTAAAATTGCCCACAAATGCTCCAACCACTTCTCTTTGAAGACTGTAAAGCTATTGCCATACCCATGCCAACAATAAAATACAGGCTACTGATATTATTGCTCCATTCAGTCATAAACAGAAACACCCTGCAAAATTAACAACAGCGCCTCTCAAGCCCAATGAAACCCCACTGTAAGGTAAAATGGCTCCCCATTTCAGTATGATCTACACTACATATTAAGTGCTTGAATTATAAGTTGCTTAACTGCATTGCATCGTATTATCTATCTCTTGCCTCCAAACTTCATCACAGTGATATCAGTATCCTAATAAATCACCCACTGATGAGTTATCCCTTATCAGACTACCCTTCAAAACAGCTATAACAAAAAAAGTATTCACAAAGTTAGGACCATCCTCATGGATCAGTACCCTACAAAAAATCAGAAAGGTCTGTGACTTTAAATTTTTTTTAAATAAACTCCTAAAACATCTGAGCAATGAACAGTACTAGCTTTCATAATAGGTAAATAATGAACACAAGGCAGCTTCTCAACTAATTAATATGTACCATGCCATCAAAAGTGTTAGCAAATATTACAAGACAGTATGGACTGCATAAATGTTCATGGTGTAAATAACACTGAATGGGCAACTTATATACAAGCAAAATAAGAAAAGGCGCACTTGGGAAGCAACACCCAATAGGCAGAAGAAAATCCATTTAGTAATCACACCAAACAAAACGATCAACAGCAGCAGTATACATATAAATGCCCAAACAGGTTAAAATGCATTTTCGTCTGAATAAAGACTTCATTAGATGAATGCATATCATATCATATCATATCATATTATATATTTATATATATATATATATATATATATATATATATATATATATATATATATATATCTATCTATGGGTCTATTTCAGAAGACTGAAAAAACAAAAGACTGAATCCCAAAAGACTGAAAATTCAAAATCCTGAATGATAGAATCAGGGGGTGTGGGGGATGCCGTCCACCACATAAGGGGTGCAGGGGGGGGGTTGCCTCCTGTATTAAAAATGTTTTCAGTATTTTCAATTTTCAGTCTTTTGGGATTCAGTGTTTTGGTTTGCCAGTCTTCTGAAGTAGACCTATATATACAAACCCAGTCTAAATAATTTTTGGGGAGATGTGGGAGGAAATCCGAGTACCCAAAACAGAGACATAGCTATGGTGCATGGAAAGGGGTAGCTGCCCAATACAAAAGGTGTTAATGGGCACTATCAGCAAATGATGATCTTCAGTAGTGAGGTATCAGCAAACAGATCACAAATATAGTGAATTATTTAAACCTTGAGGCAGAAATGTTAATCACTGAACTCCCTTGCTACTCGTCTTAGTCAGTCTTCAGAAAAAACAAGGAGCCCAGCTGCATTAAATACACTGCTAAAGCATAATCATATGCAACATCTGTGACTTAAACAGGTACATATGCCTGATAGTACTGCATCATAAAAGGAGAAAACCTGCAATATTTATATTTTAGTGTAAGCAGCTTTAATTCTTTTGATGACTGAATCCTGAAGGCGAACTACCCAAAATATTTCAGTTAGTCATCTGACTAGATTTTGCTTATTTTATCCTGAAGAACACTGCCTCTATTTTTCATATTTTTATAGTTGTGCTAAGCACTGTTGCTCTAGGAGTTTTATTTCCTTCAGCCTGAATCATCACTTTGAACAAACGATTAAATGCCTGCAATAAATGATGAAGCACACCTTATTCTTTGCACTTTTAATATCACTGTTTTCCATAATCAAGACCATTTCTGTTTGACAGAGCTTACTACCATGTGCAACCACCCCTATATTAAGGCCCCAGTACATCAGGTACAAACCAAATGAAATATAATTAACTCCAGCTAGTGTATTCATTGAGTGAAAGTGTTGGCAGAACAGCAGTTCATAAGATTTTGTTTCATAGTCTGTTAATTGCAGTACCTCTCTTTGCTTATATTTGTTAGGATGTACCTCTAGCCGATTCTACTATAACAGCATATCAAGGCATGCACATATCTTGTTTCAAATAAATGCACTTGCACTTTCTCTCACTCTCTCAAAGAACTATTGAGACTCATGATTTTCAAGTACTCTATAGCTAAACAATATGGAGACACAGTGGTAGCAGGGGACAGGAACAGCAGCAGTATGCACATTGTAGACCAGATTCAAAAAGGATGCCACAAAGTCTACAGTGTGTATACGCTTATTGTACATTTTTTAAATTCAAGAATGGCCCTACCAAAATGCTTCTACTGTCTATTCACTAAGAAAGGTGTGTGGTAACCTTTATTAATCCTTTGATAAAAATAAATAAATAAATAAATAAATAAATAAAAAGAACACCTACATGCCTTCAAACTACAAGACAGCATTCCCAGGTTATTGTAAAGTGGTTCTGAGAGAAAGGCAGGGGGCATAAGTCTGTAGCCAATCACTACTCCATGTTTAAAATTAAAAAAAAAAATGTTATTGCACTCAGTGGAGGGAATGGGTAAGGTTCAGCAATTCATGAAAATGGGACAGAGACAATTTATAACCTACAATAGGCATCTAAACATCACGACAGTTTAGATGCAAGGTAAGTTCCTTGTCTCACAGAACATCACAAAAGAATGACAGAAAGGTATAGTGAAGGCTGAAACAACAAATCAAGTACTGCCTAAATTCTAACCTAGCACCGAGTTCAAAGCCCCCTCTGAGTGGTTTAACGTGATTATAATGGGCGTATGAGAACCATGCTCCTCAAAGGAAAAAAAAAAAAGACCGTCTCAAAATAATGAGGCAATTGCTTTATTTGGCTAGCTTGCTTTCTGAAGAACTGATCAAAGATGATGTGACATGAAACCACCAGTAGCGGAAAGAAACCTGCAAGATTATCACCTGGAGATAACCAGATGCGCAATGACATACAATTATACAACTGTGAAATGAGGAGGTTCTGGAAACAATGAAGATTACAGAGTAGAAAGAGAGAGTTGAAACTGCATAAGGTCTTGCACAATGATGGCATCAGCTAACTGGTGTAGGACTGGGTCTATGTTAAAAGAATGAACGATCATAATGTAGAGTACAACATACTCGACACACTATGATCGAAAGTTCAAAACCTCAAAACCTTAAAACCCCAAAACAAACAAAATCAAAAGATTTTGTTTCTCCCACACCTTCCCTACACTAACATACAAAACACACACATACAACCAATGCATACAAACCCCTACACACTAACATCATTCAAACACTTGCACACCTACACAAACACACCTACTTTTAAAACGATGTGGGGGGCTTTGCCCCCCACACTCCCCAATGTGGGGGTCTGTGCCCCGACCCCCTCTAACTAAATATACCAACTCTGGGATCGCTGTACATTGGGGAAAGGGCAATTTCTCGGTAATCACAAAAAGCGATTACCAGGAAATTGCCCTTTCCACAATGTACAGCGATCTCAGTGTTGGTATATTGAACAAAGCAGCCTCTTACCTAGCCATTCTGAACAGTGTAGTGTGTCTACGTCACACGCTACACTGCCTGCGATGGCCGACCAAAACATTTCGGAACTCCAGATTGTGACATTTGAAGTCTCCGATTACATGAACGTTCAATCAAAGGTTGTAGAGTATATGTTGTACTCCACATTTTGATCATTCCTTCATGTAACATAGACCCATAGGACTATGCCAGGAAAGAGATTATTGTGGATGTTGCCTTATCGAGTGCAAAGGAAGTCATGGACATCCATCTTAATGCATGATTAGCCAGCATTAATCATTCCTCTGTGTGGTTTAGAGCAAAGGGAAAGGTAAAAATATAAAGATGAAGACAACAGAAGAGAGGATTAATCTGTGTTGGAACAATCAAGTCAGCATGAATCAGGAGACTGAGAGAAACTGAGGGGTAAACATGCAAGTGAATGGGTCAGGAATGGAATACTCAAGGCTTGTAAAGAACTTTGTCAGGAATATGCAAAAAGCAAAAAAGAAAAGACCAAAGTGACTACACCAGGCCATCTTGTCTAGTGATCAGGGAGAATGCAAGGCCTTAAAAGACATGTTAAAGAGGGAGTGTAAGAGATACAGGTAAAAGGAAGTTAGCAAAAAGTCAAGTCAAGAAAGATGGCAAAGACAGCAAAATATACAGCTGAAAGGGACTTTGCAAAAGGGGATGAAAAGAGAAGCAAGAACTTTTTTTAGATGCATAGCAGATAGAAGAAGTAGGGGGATATGACTGGCATGTCTGAGCAAAGACATGATAAAAATTGCAGAAGACGGGGAAAAAAAGAAGAGATAATGAATGAATCATTTGCTTCATTCATCAAAAAGGAAGAAAGTGAGGGTGTCATTCTATCAGAAAGGCATACAAGGCTTTGTCAGACCCCACTCTAATGGCAGTCTTGCATATCCACAAAACAAACACCACCAGAATTACCTGTTCTAAAGACTTACACCGTGCCTGTGATATAAAGAGAACCTCCTGGAGAGATAGGTATGTGTCCCAGAGACTACTTCTTCTCTGGAACAGGCTCACAATCCACATGAAGCAGAGTTCCTCCCAACCCAATTCAAGTGTAACTTGGACAATTGGATTGGGAATAGAAAATTCATCCCTGGTTTTGCACTTATGTCTCAAATGGACACAGGCAACCTGTAAATGGTCCATCTCCCAGGCCCATGCTTGTAAATGTTTCATCTCCAAAGTCCCTGCTTACACTTATCAAGGGTACCAGAACTTGTCAGAGATTTGAGATGCATGGCTAGGCTTAAAAAGGCCATTTTGGCTGTTAGCCTAGTAAACACCTATGAACCACAACAGGAAAACATTGGACAAACACAATAATAAGTAGGGAAGATATTCAGAGTACAAAACAAATGATCATATCAGGTCAGCAAATAGGGTAGACCTGTACAAAGGGAATCAGAAAAATATGGTGAAATTGAGGCCTGTTAGCTTAAAAACAGAATCCCAAGGAGAAACTGGTACCATTTCTAAAGGACAACAATCTACAGGACAGCAACCTTTACAGGTTCATGAACAGAAGCAAGTGCCAGTCATACCTGATCCAGTTTCATGAGTGGGTTTCAGGTAAACATGAGAAGAGAGCCCTGGCAGATACAGTTTTCCTGAACTTCAGCAAGGCATTTGACTCTGTCCCATGCAAGAGGTTGATATGAAAATTGAAGGGGCTGTGAGAAGGTCCAAGTCAGACAAATTAAACATAATAAAACCAGCAGGACCACCACTGCTAAAAGCATCAAGTTTAATAAAAGATAAGAGCTTTTGTGTTCTGAGGTGAACGCTTCATCAGATCTAAAACCATAGTACAAACAGCAACCTTATATACATAAATAATCACATAATAAAGCCAATAAAACAATTAACAAATCAATTTATGTCCCTCTAATGCAAGTTTTAATGGGACGGAGGCATTCAGCCCTGGTTACCTGTCAGCTTGCAGCTTAAGAGTCCATAGTAACTCAGCATGTTCAGTACGTTTCATTATATTACCTCCCTTGCTATCAGCAACTAACATTTGCAAAATTTTAAAAGTAAATATATGACCTAAATGTTCTGCAACATGCCTAGCTAAAGCATTCCTAAGATCACCCTTTCATATGTCATATAGATGTCTCCTAACCCTGTCCTTTAGCTTTTTGTTAGTTTTTCCTACATAAAAACGTGTGCAGGAATTGCAGGTACCTAGATAGAAAACATTCTCAGTACAACAATCATGGTACTTAT
Source organism: Protopterus annectens (assembly GCF_019279795.1). Taxonomy (NCBI): domain Eukaryota; kingdom Metazoa; phylum Chordata; order Ceratodontiformes; family Protopteridae; genus Protopterus; species Protopterus annectens. Next base: position 159,068,071 of record NC_056738.1, read on the forward strand.
AGGCTGTAAAGACAAAATTTAACTTAGGGTGCTTAAAAGTATGTTCCTTGGAAATAAAATTACATATGCAACAGCTACGACAGGCATAGGTGCCAGCCCTCATATGCAGCACATCAACCTTTTGTTTCATCCTAGAAGTCCCTCCACATAGCTGCCTCTTTAAATTCAAGGCATTCCTATAAAGGAACCTAGGTGTTTCACCTACATAAGACAAGGTTTTCTCATCCACAGTTAAGAATTTCAGGTTTCTACATATAATATCACAAATAGAGTATAGATCACTAGTATATTTTAAACCAAATCTTAACTTAGTAGTTTGCTGATAATTTTTCTGACAACTAACAAAAGAATTAGGTGTTAAATAAGGCTTATAGACACTATTTCTACCATCATGTACTAGTTTTTTACTTATAACTAGCATGGTTTGCTCATAGCGCCTTCATAGAAAGTTGCCAGTCATATCTTCCAAAGTGGACTCAAATCTGACATCTGAGGTGCATAACCTAGAGGCTCTCATATGCTGTCCTTTTACTATATTAGTATAAATGTGTCTGGGATGCACACTATCTCTAGTTAACACATTTATTTTTATCAGTTTATTCCTGATGAAGAAATCTATTACAAAGCTTTGTCTGATTTATGTTGCTCATTTGGAATAACTTGCAATTCCTGATACTGCTGATAAGTACAATGCTGCTGACAAGATACACACACACACACACATATATATATATATATATATATATATATATATATATATATCTATATATCCACATATACATGTGTGTGTGTGTGTGTGTGTGTGTGTGTGTGCATGTGTGTATGGCAGTTATTAATGGTTTCCAGATGCTGCTTCAGTACTGTATTATGACATACACTGGGACAGTGTCATAATATGGTGCAATAATGCACCAATTAGCTAAAATACAAGATCTGAGAAACCTTTGCCTATTCATTAAGTATTAAAAGCATGCTATGAGGTCTGTTTTTAATGCTTTATAATTGCTACTATTTTAAAAAGGTTGCACTGCAAGAGACAGAACACACTCATACATCCTGTAGTATGAAGAGAGTGAAAACGTTGATTAATATCGACTGAATTTGTAGAAGTCTTAATGGCATTAGATAAGGACTCCACAGAGCAAATGAAGGTTATGTTGTTTTTAATGGCTATTCTGCTCATGCTGTGCTTGGCACACCACTTTAGAAAGAGCAGTCGCAGCAGTAGTAGCTGCGTTGGTGGTCACGTTGACTAACGTACATTTCAGATGTAAAAGAGGAGGATGGGGTAGCAACCGAGGAGTTTTCTTAGTAATGTTTCAGACTTTAAACCGTTCTTTTCTTTGTTTGCTTGTTTCCATTTACTTTCTTGACCCAACGCCTAAGAGGCAGAGTAACAGGAATGCAGCAAACTGAGGAACTGTTACTGTAATAGACAAACTAAATGCCGGTATTATATACTATATATATATATATATATATATATATATATATATATATATATATGAATAGGTTACGGTATCCTAAGCCAACTGTTACTGTAATAGACATAAACAAAATGCTGATATTATATAATATATATATATATATATATATATATATATATATATATATATATATATACATGAATAGGTTATGGTATCCTAAGCCATTTACAGTGAATAACAGGTATGAGCCTCTTTCACTCTCTTTCCAATTATCAAAAATGCTCTGATTCATGTGTTTGCCCTTGCTCCACAGATGTCGGTTATATTCTAATTAAGATAGTCTAGTTTGTTGCATTTGCTGTTTACAACCTTTGCACAATTGTTATAAATAAAATGTGCATTCCACAAGTCACAAATCTCTACTTTGCTATCTCAGCCAAATGCTTTTATTCCATTTTTCTACCACATAAAATGAAAACAATTTACTTATATAATGGCTTAATCTTTTGATTTCTACAAATTTAACTTAGCTCTGTCTGCTGGAGAGAAATGTAGCTATTTAAATTTGATTATCTATAAAGACTGCTGGACAAAATGGCACTTTAAAGAAAGCTATGAGAAACCACAGAACAAATATCCAAAGTAAATTACTTTTTTATCTGTATGACATTATTTAACAAAAGATTATATTAACAAAAAGAAAGTTACAGACAGCATACTGTCAACCATTTAAGACAGTGTCAGAGAAATGGCAGAAAGGGTGCAGCTTAAGAATATTTCAAGCTAACAAAACAATTAGAAATGCCAAAAAAAAAAAAAAAAAAAAAAAAGAAAGGTTTGGGCAAGACTGTCCAAAGAAGAAGTGGAGTGGAGTGCAAATGTGTGTGTGTGTGTGGGGGGGTGGGGCTTTACCTTTAGGTGGGTTTGAAAGACATAGTACAGGGTAGCATGCAGAAGACACAAAAAGATGCAGTAATGTAAGCAAAACAGAAAACCTGAAAGCCAAACCTATCTGGACAGTGGTTTCTTGCAAACATTTCTAGGTAAGGCACATGTAACTCTAGCAAATGTAATTCACTGTAAATGGCAGTTGCTGAGGCCTTATTTGAAGACTACATAGAAATGACAGGCTTTACACTGTGAATTAGTAGACTTGGTCTACAAAGAACAACATAAGTTAATGCAGAGGTCTGCAGTGCTCAATTTAGTTTTCGTAAACAAACAGGTTACCCGGGACATAAATCCACAGATATTGTCTACATTGTTTCTCTTTTGCAGAATCAAGGTTAGATACACTAATTGAAACGTAACACACAAAGAAAACCAAATAACCAAATAACCAGATAAACAGGAAAGAAGATGCCAGGCTGATATTTACGTATTTCGTCCACTTTAATTCGTATGAACTTCTTCAGAAATATTATCCTAACAGTCAGAACCATTTAAATACAATTAACAATCATTCCATGTGATAGGAATAACCAATGAAATAGGAAGCATGATTGATACAAATACAAAATTATTAAAACGTTTCTTTTTTACATAAATAGCTTGTAAAGAATATATATATTCTGATTATACTACGTAGTAACAATTATAATCTAAAAAATACATAAAAAATGTATCTAAAAAAGAAGATTTTATAACCTTTGTGCTTGTAAAAAGCATTTTATGTTTATCATGTCGTTCAAACCAGGAAGCTGGTCTGCATTAAGCATTATCTGCCATAAGGTTTCTTTGCATTCTAAATGGACTTTGTAATTTCCACTAAATAAATCATCATTTACCCTTTCTAATACAGAAAATGTAAACTTTTTAAAATTGATGCACTTACTTGCATGTTTTGCTAGTGCATTAGCCATGTCTTTTTTTCTAATTGCCAAAGTGTGTTCATAAATGCATTTGTTCAGCGTTCTGATAGTTTTTCCTATATAAAAATGCTCACATTAACTGCAAAAAGCAGCATAAACTACATTTCTTGACTTACAGGTGTAATGCCCTCTAGTATAAATGACCCTATTCAAATGCTTAAACAAGACTGTATTACTGCCAGAAATGTACCTGCATTGTTTGCAGGACCCACAGGGAAATGTACCATACTTAGATTTACAATTTTCTTAAACCTCAATGTACCTGTGATTATTTCTTTCAAGCATAGTTTTCATGTTAACAGTCTTCTTGTACATAAAAAAATGGGCTTTACCAATAACTCTACACAAATCGGTATTACCCAATATTACTTTCGAATTATTACAGATAATATTTCTTATAATAATCATCTCGTTTGAAATTGGAATAGGAAAGGCTAATCTATAAGTACTGCATGTTTCATCCACTCTGTTCCTACCTACATTGAGGTTAAAAATTTGGTGTAGTATTGGACAAGCTTTGTCCTCTCTCAGTTGGATGACTTCACTTAATATATGTTTTAACCATATGTGATCATAGCCTCTTTCTAAAAAGAAATCAGTTAATTTCACTGTTTCATTTAAAAAAAGTCGTCTCTACTAAATATAAATATCAGCGTAAATATCAGCCTGGCATCTTCTTTCCTGTTTATCTGGTTATTTGGTTGTTAGATACACTAATCTCATAATAACCTTCTTAGCTTATCAGACTTCTTCAGTTTCCTTAGGTAGTGCCCACTAATGGACAAAGACTGATTGCACTTGCTGGCTCTTCTGTCATTGGCAAAACGATTTAAAATCTTCTTCACTGCCTCAGTACATATTTGCTTCACATTAATTGTCATCTGCTACTCTATAATGTAAATTATCCTGGATGTGTGCTTGTATACAGAGACAACTCTACAGTGTTACATTTTGAAATGTCTGGATAATTATTGCCAATGAAGCAATATCCATAAGATATACATAAAAACCCTGGCACAATCACCTATGCTGAACTTGACGAGATCTCTACAATGGGTAACTGCTCATCTCTCCTTACAAAATGCCACCTTGTGGCAATTCTTCTTTAACCCAAGGTGTGCGTATTCCTGCAAGCACATGCAGTGGGGATCACTGCTCCAGCCTAAGAAGGCCTATTTGCCACCATGATCCCCAGCGTTTTATTCCATGAAACACAGGCATTCTGCAGCTGGGAAAAACACTATAAGGATACATATATATACTTATACCCTGGTAATACAGAAGCCAACTCATACTGTGACAATGCAAACAAAATGGAGGCAGTGAAAGGTAAGCATGGAACTGCCTTCTCAGAGGTTAGTTGATATTGAACCATTCGCATATCTTACCTTACTTATTAGTGCTATTTGGAGTGAGTAAAATCTGAAAAGAATATGAAACACTACCTAGAACAATAATCTCAAAAGAAAAGCAGGAGGAACAAAGGCAAAAAAAAACAAGGTTCCAAAAATAGAATTCTGAGGCATCAAGATATTAAAGGAAGTTTGAATACTGTAGAAGAGATCCAGGTGGTAATGCTTACAGAGCTTAACATGCCATGGCCACTTTGTGTTTATCCCTAGCAGATACATTTTTTTTAAACAAATAGTGGAAATGTGGTCAGTCAGGTACACTCCTAGTGAAGGAAAAACCAGTACACAATCTTTTAAAATTATGAGTTAATAAAGCAAGTTCTCTCAGATGGCAGCATAAATGACTTTTCAAACATTACCTTTGTTGCAATTCTTGAGGTGAGTATAGAGTCCAATTCAGTCTCCAACAGCAAGCCTATAAAAGCAGCTTCCACCAGCCAGCCTTCCAGCTAAAGAGACATCACAATGTGTATTTCTTCCAATGTCTCTGCCGCCACTTCTAAAATAATTGTAAAAAATTCTGCAGAAGGGAAGCCAAAGTGCAGCATCTTGTACTAAAAGAGGAGAAGTCCCACCCATCATATCAAGTGACATCATCCAAACACCATGAGACAATACGGGTTTTCAGGACTGCAAGGTTGACAAGAGAAAACTGATATTATGGGTGTATTTATTGAACTCAGGAAGGTCGATGATGGCCCAGAACTTCCCATCTGTTCATAACAAGGAAGACAGTTCTAGAAGACACTTCATCATTTACATTCTATTGGATTTTATTTCCTTGTTACAAGGCTGGGATACATTTCTATGGCTTCTTTAATATACTGACTGTATCTTGTCTGAGACCAAGTTCTAACAAAGGAGCCTTTAATGGACGTGTACTCAGGAGTTATAGTGTGTGGGTTCTGGACCACCACTGGAAGCTATATATCTTGTCAGACAGTTTTCCAGGGTAGGGCAAACACAATGAACTGGCACTGCACATGAATTCTAGCTACATTCAGAACTACAGTGGCATGCCCAGTGAAGTCTGACTCTTGGAGAGTAAGCAGGAAGTAGTGAAGGTGATTAAGAATGCTTGAAGTTTGGGAACTGTCTTTTGCTTACGAGGAGTTCCTCTCTTCTTGGTAGAAAGGGTTATAAGGAAGTTAGGTAGGGGCATTTTACTTTCAGCACTCAAATAAAGACCTTTTCCTCTTCTGAAGTTCTTTAACGGTCTCTAGGAGATGTGCAGGTTCAGAGACTCATAGGAGTATACTAGGTTAATGACCACTGAGGCCTTTATAACCCTAACCAAGCAGCTCAACTATATCCTACAAGTTTATGTGACTTAGAGGTTATTTTAAGGGTTATAAGTAGGACAGGGTGAGATTTACAGGCTGCCTCTGTCCAATACAGAGACCCAGGCTGTATTTCTGATTTCCCATCCACTGGCCCAGGTTTCTCTTGAACAAGGTTAGGGGTGAGCTCTGCTTCACATGGATGGGAAGCCTGTTCCAGAAAAAGGGAATTATCTGAGACACATACCTGCCTCTTCGTGTACTATTTATGTCGTAAGTAAAGTTTATATCCCTAGAACTAGAAATTCTGATGCTATTCGACTTGCGGATATGTATAAGGCCCATCAAAGTGGGATCCAAGGATGTCTTGTATGCCAGGGATAGATAGCCTCTCAACAGGAAACAGAGTACAGAGGTAGGGCTTTGAGGTGATCTGCGCAGGACATGCTGTTTACACCCTGTATTCTTTTTGTGAGTGGACTTTCAGCTGTTGCACGTGCCTAGTAAGGTATACTATAAATGGGACATTATACTCAATGATGGGCCTGATGGTGTCAGAATTCAGTGGAGCAATGACTTCCTTGGACCTAGATGCCATGCCCTTGCTGTTGAGCAACATAAAATGATTTCCTGACTACTTTAGACACACGGTCAAAAACAGATTACTATCCACATACATACCCAAATCTTTGACTACTGGTTCTACTGTTAGGGATGTGTTATTGATGAGGTCATTTCCTAAGGTGGCTGACTTCCCAAAGTGTAGTATTATGCATTTCTTGGCCTTGAGTTTTAATCTGTGGATTTACCACCAGTTATTTGTTTGTGTTAGTCCTTCCTGTACGACGTTACTGTCCTTGGTGGAGTCTATAACTTCTTCTAGTTTGCAATCATCTACAAACTTGGATAGTTAGAGCAAGAGGCCCTTGACATTGGACTTAACTTCCAAGAAGTAGATGCCAAAAAAAGGAATGGACCCAGAAGAGCTCCATGAGGGACTCCATTAGTGACTGGCCTCTATCTGAAGTTGGTTTTCCTTATACTAACTTTCTGGGTCACCTGAGAGATCCAGCTGGCTATTTAGAGTGTACCACATATTTGTGAGGGCCAGGTTGAGTATGTTTGCATCACTAGTTGGCATATTGACTAGTCGTGTAAACATATACCCCTAGTGGGCATATTGCCTATCTGGTCCAAGGTGTTTGTGACTACTAAGTCTGGAAATCTCTGGGCCTGTAAGTTTGAGGTCATGTAAGTATCCCAGTTTATAGTCCAAGTTATGGGTTTCATGGGTCATAGAGGGTGATCTATACCTTGCAATGATATATGGAATTTCACCTATGGAAATCTGGACATGGAGAAGCTCAAGTGCATCATCTTCTTTGACTAGTCGTTAAGTGAGTCTGTTGTTGATATAGACAGACACCTCGAGCTTTGGTCCCTGCCTGTGTAGTAGCTGACCTGAATGTGTGGAAGACATTACATTACATCACATCATGTAACTACACAGATATCCACATTCTCTAGGGTTAGGAAAGCCTAGGGATGTGGAGTTTCTTGTTTAGGCTCCTGGCATTGAGTACTAAACCTTTACATTCCCTTGGTTTGTTTTGATATGTCAGAAAGTTTGGCACTGCCCAAAAAAGGCACTATGGGGGAACATAATGTTTTAGCCAATATGTGCAAATCAGCAGTCTACTGACCATATCCTCCCATGCTAACAAATACTGTATCCCCTTGGAATGACACCAGAAACTAAACAAGCTATTGAAGTCAATCATCTTTTGTTCATATTGTGGCATCATCTTTGGTGAATGTAGAATGCTGCTCAGTACTAGGCACATACCAGCCTGGGACACATAGTCCAAGAGCTCCATAGTGTCTCTCTTCATATAATCCAAAGAGGTAGGTCTCAGATCATTTACACCAACATGGACTATGACCAAGTCATGCTGGTACTTGTGGTCTAATTTATTGAGTGCATGGGTAGTTGGTGGAGCCTGTCCCCTGATAGACAGCTCACTGTTATTTTCTCCTTATTCAGCGTGGTGAATGGGACATCTGTGTGTTTTACAATGGTAGTGTTCTGACTTACCTAATGAGCTTTAAAGTCAAGGTTCCAAAGGGTGTGGCCATATGTACTGTGTTGGGTGTTGTTTAGGTAGACTGCTTTTGGGGTTGCTGATGATTCTTTTTGTAGAAAGAATGTCTTAGAGGTCTTTAGGGTTTAGTAAGGTTCCTTTTAAGTGTCTCAGCATATTTTGGTCTATGTGTTGGGTCACTATATTGTGTGGTAGATGTGATGCTTACATTACCAACAACGTGATTGTTAATTTTAGTGCTTTTGTGTGAGTCTTACCACCAGTGATACTGCATAATTACATCTCTCACATACTGTATTCATTTCTTTAAGGATTAGTTGGTTGTCAGTAAACATGAGATAATTCCTACACTTCGTTAGGATGCCCACATCAAACAAGCTGGTGGCGGAAAAATTGAGAAAGTGCCCATCCATGGTGTCAGGTCTTTTTTAGGTGAACTACAAAGAGGTGGCACAGCAAGCTAACTTGGGCACTGTGAGGGTAGAAACTACAGCTAGGCTATGTACAGTTGAATTCATGCAGCAGTGCTCCTCAGCAAGCAAACAAGTTATTCTTTGTACGTAGGTAAAGTTACAGGGGAAGTTTTATAGGGAAAGTTTAGTTTCTAAGTGCCTGCATCTCTACAGTGTTGTTAAGCACCACTGAATGATGAGCAAAAGAATTTACAGACTCAAAGAAAAGTGAGTAAACCAAATAAAAAAAACACCTGCCCAATGAAACTATCTCACTTTAAGCCACCCTGTATGTTCCCAACTTGGACAGACTAGGCTACTTATATACTATCACTACAATTGCAGTCTCAGTGTTCTTAATGTGAAAACAAACTTTAGTTAGCCAAAACTGAAAAGGGACCAGAAACAAATCAAACTAGCTACAACAAGTAATTACAAGATTAAGGCAGATGAGCTAGCCATGAGGAACACACGCTTTAAGGTGATTTCAAAGCACACTAGCAGCAGCAGCTAGACCAAGTAAAAGTAAATACACTTTATGGTGAGGAAATGCAGAAAGTGCAATGAAATAATTTGAATGTACAGCAGTCTTCTGAAATAGCTCAGAAAAGTGCAATATTTCAATTTAAAGTACGTATGCTAGTAGCTTGGATGGCACCAGATGCAAGCCACACACTCTGAGAACACAGGTGAGGATTCCAAGCCTGAGCTCTGTGGAACCATGCTAAGCAGTGCACAAATGCACCAAAATTACAGACTCAATGAAAAGTGACTAAACCTACTACAATGCCTTCTGGCCAATAAGACAATCTCACTTTAAGCCTCCCTGTGTGTTTCCCAACCTGGAAAGACCAGACTATCTTTCTACTGCCACTAGAATTGCAGTCTTATTCTTCTTAATGTAAACACACTCATTGGTTAGCCAAAAGTGAAAATGTACCAGAAACAAATAAAAAAAAACTAGCTACAACAAGTAATTCTCATTTTAAGCCTCCTTGTAGAGTTCTCAACTCAGACAGACCAGGCCACTAGCTCTGCAGTCTCTGTCTTCTTAATGTAAAATCACACTTGAGCTAGCCAAAAGTGAAAATGTTCCAGAAACAAATCAAACAACTAGCTACAAGCAATTACAATGTGATTCAATGGCAAACAAGCCAGCAATTAGGAACACACTCCTTAAATCATTTTTAAAGCCCACTAACAGTCTAAGGGGAGGGCCTTTCAAGTTTTATCTGTCAGTCACAGAAAGATGAGCAGAGGAGATAGATATGACTGGGAGGGGTTTCCAGGGTCAAGTATACAGGAGATTAGACCAGGAGGAGCATCTAAGTCCAGATATTCAGTACTCGGGGACGGGGAGGCCAATAGCCTGCAAGCTGAAAAGCACAACATGGAAATAAATGGTGGATGGGTGAAAAACAACAAAACTGATTTAAATGGTAAGTTAAGTTCAATAGTTTAAATGTACTTCACAAACTCAAATATTTTTATTTAGTGATTTAAATACCCCAATGATTGCCAACAAACCACAAATTTTATGAGAAAGGGACCAAAAAAATTAGGACAATAGCTGGACATTTTTTTTGAAATCTTATATTTTAGATGCAAAATACTTTCTCCAACACAAATTGCACATACTACAGCAAGTCTGAAACATTAGGCAGAGGAAAGTACAGTTGTGTACCTACCATAAATGTAGATGTTCGAGTATATTCACTGTTGCAGTCATTACAATTGGGTTATCCTACTGGCAGGCTACCCGCAGTCGGCCTGAGTTCCAAAGTCTGGGTCCGGCGTTGGCTGCTGTTGCCTCCTCCCTGACGTCAGTAGGCCAGGGGTATAAAAGATGCAGCCGACGCCATTTTCTTCAGTTTATCTTGCCCCAGATGTCAGGTGCCCCTAAAAGGTAGGCTAAATTATGCCAATAAGCATGCATACACAAAAAACAACTTTTCCTTCATCTACAAGCAAATACACCACATAGGTTGTATAGAATAGAGAAGTACAGATAAGTCCCAGCAAAGGAAAAGGGGGGTGGTGGGAGGGTAACCTGGACTGAAACAGTGAATACACTCAAACAGGTACACAGCTGTACTAAGTTCATCGTGTTTTACTGTTGCAGTCATTACAATTGGGTTGAATCCCAAAGCTAAGGTTGGGAGGCTGGTGCTAAATAGGATTAGGAGAGGCTATCAGGCCCTGCAGAACTGCAGTGGAAAATCCTGCCCTGGATTTAGAGTAGAGAGGTAAGTGATAGTGCTTTGTAAAAGTATGCACTGAACTCCAAGTTGCAGCCTCTAAGATGTCTTTGGTTGGTACTCCTCTGAGGAAGGCTGCTGAAGTGGCTGCTGCTCTGGATGAATGTGATCTAATGCCCTTAGGCACTGATTTGCCATGCTGTGAATAACAGAAATGAATGCAGTGGCCTATCCACTTTGAAATAGTCTATTTTGAGATAGGCTTTCCTTGTGATCCTGCAGCATATGCCACTATAAGTTGTTCAGTCTTTCTGAAAGCTTTGGTTCTGTCCAAGTAGAAGTGTAGCTGCCTGTGAATGTCCAAAGAATGCAGAAGTCTCTCACCCTTATTCTGTGGGTTTGGGCAAAAGGTAGGCAAATTAATTGTTTGGTTAAGGGCCACACTGGACACTACCTTAGGCATAAATGTAGGGTTTGTCCTTAGAGAAACCCTGTCAGGATGGAAAATGATAAAAGGTTCCACAGCCATGAGTGCCTGTAGCTCTGAGACTCGTCTAGTGGAGGTTATTGCTAGAAGCAGAGCTGTTTTCCAGGATAAGAATTTTATATTAGCTGCAGAGGCTGGCTCAAACGGAGGCAGTGTGAGTTTTTCCAAGACATAGTTGAGGTCCCAAGCAGGTATTGGTGCTCTCCTTGGAGGTCTTATGTTTTTGGCCCCTCTGAGGTACTGCCTTAGCAATGGATGAGAAAAAATAGGTAGTTCTGTATTGTAATGAGCTGAAATGGCAATGGCATGAATTTTAATTGATGAAAAGGAAAGGCCTTTATCCAGCATCTCAGTTAAGTATTGCAAAATCTGAGGAATATTTGGAGCAGTCATGCCCACCATCGAAACTCCTGTTGCAGGCAGGGAATGAGGGTAATTATTGTTTCCAGGCTGTGGCAATGTTGAGTCCAAACACTTCAGATACCATTGACGTTTCCTCATATGCAGTCTTGCATATGGAATTAGCAGTACACAGGATGCCATGAAGCCCAAAGCCTGCAGAATTTTTCTTGCAGAAAACTGGGTCTTTGTTGCCAACATTTTGAAATAAGTAGTCAGTTGTCTGTGTTTGTCTGGCGTGAGAAAAGCCATCTGGGCAGTTGTATTTAAGCTTGCACTCAAGAATATTATCTCTTGACAGGGTATGAGCTTTGATTTCTTTTCATTTACTGTGTACCCTAGACCTGTTAGTAATCTTTTTACAAATGCCAGATGCTGTAGTAGGATGTCCTTGTTCTCTGCTTGAATAAGGCAGTCGGCCAAGTAAGGATATATTTGTATTCCTCTTTGTCTGCAAAATGCAATTACTGGTGCCAGGCATTTTGTGAAGACCCTGGGCACAGTAGATAAACCAAAGGGCAGTGCAGAGAATTGGTAGTGAATTGAGCCAGCTATAAATCTGAGGTATCTTCTGCATGATTGTCTGATTGGGACATGCATGTATGCCTCTTTTAGTTCTAAAGTCACAAGCCAAGCCTTCTTGCCCAGCATGGGCAGAAGCTGCTGCAGAGTTAACATTTTGGAATATCCAGGAATGTGTTTAGGATAGACAGGTCCAGTATTGGTCTCCAGGCTTTGTCCTTTCTGTGTACCAAGAATAGCCTTGAGTAAAATCCTTGTCCCTGCTCTTGCTGTGGTACCTGCTGAATGGCTCGCATGTCCATGAGGGATGAAACTTGTTTTTGTGCCTCTGCCCATTGATTGCGTGGCAGGTCTGACATACCGTTTGACCTTGGCAGGGTGTGAAAGTGGAACCTGTAGCCTTGAGATACGATATTTAAGACCCATTTGTCCTGGGTGATCATGTGCCAATTTTGTGAAAAAAGTGCTAGTTTTCCTCCCAAAGGAGCTGCCAGAAGATAAGTGCTTGGTACTGGCAGGTGAAAGTCATTGAGACCGTTTCCTGTATGGCTGTGATTTTTTCCTCTCTGCTTTTGGAGGTAGAAGCACCCCATTGTTTAGGCCTCTATGAGCATTGGGGCTGTGATCTGCCTCTGGGGCATCTGTATCTGCCTCTTTGTGGCCTGTCTGACACTGGAAAGGACCAATTCTTTGTAGGCCAGTTCCTGCTACATCTGGGTGGCTGTACCTTTAAGAAATCCTTCACTGTTTGCATAGATTTAGCTTTGTCATCCATTTTCTTCAACACCTCTTCTGCTTTAACACCAAACAAGGTATCAAGTTGTAATGGAGCATCTAATAGCTTTGCTTTAACATTATCGGGCAGATTCTTTTCTTTTAACCAAGCATGCCTCCTAATGACAGAACCTGTAACTGCGGCCCTGCAGGAGGACTCTAGAGAATCAAAACCACAATGCAAAGTATGCTTTCCCACTTGTTCAGCTGCATGCAATAAATCCTGCATTTCTTTGTTTTCTGCACATTCTGAATTTGTCAACATTTTCTGTTTAAGCAGTGACATAAGATATTGCTGACATTTAAGCATATGAAACTGACAATTTAAAGCTCTTACAGCCAAGGTAGCAGAAGTATAAATCTTTTTCCCCCATCTGTCCAGGGCTCTTGAATTCCTATCAGAGGGGATAGGGTATTTTGCAGTGGAAGCCTTGCCCACCTTGGGACCCTGAGAAATAGTTTCTGGGTCAGCAGCAAGGTTTTTGTAAAGAAATTTATGAGAATCCGGAACCCTGTAGTATCTGTCTGGCTTAACAGGAGCTGGTGGTAAAGAGTCAGGAGACCGACCGGACTCTGAAAATACATCATCTACAATGTCTAAAACAGGAGGAATAGCAAGGAGCCTGTGCTGGGGTAATAAAAGGAAGTCTCTGAGCCTTTTCTTGGATTCTGAGTAATCTTGGCTCTCCCAATGGAAATGCTCCCTCACAGTATGCAGGGTCTCCCCAAAAGAATAATCCTCAGGAGGTGAGGCTGAAGGGATAGATTCTTCAGCATCAGAATCCTCATAGGGAAGAAGGGAATATTCCTGTTTAGAAGAGGAATCAGAAGAAATGGAAACCTGATCTGAATATTCATGTTCTGTCTCTTTCCTAGGCCTCTTATCAAGAGGGGGATGAGAACCTCTGATCAAAGTAATTAGGTCTTCGGCCATTTTACGCATCTGTTTTTTAGGCATGGAGGCCTGTCCAGGAGAATGCTGTACTTGTTTCTTTGTCTTTAGAGCTGCTTTAGTCTTTGCCTTTGAAGATGAAGATGACTTTACATATAACTGTGTAGGCCTGAAAACACCCTCAGAAGCCATTGCCTGCTCAGTGGCTCCAGACCCATCTGAGGGAATAGTTTCCGAGTGTCCAATACCTTGAGTTTCCAGCGGCCTAGTCGGCTCCATGTGGGAGTCGGAAGCAGCCTGTGGCTTTGAGGTAGCGGGTGTCAGGGGCTGCGAAAGTGCCTCACTGAGAACCGGCAAACCGGCGACAGGCCTAGTGAAAGCCTCGTCGTCGGTTTTGGATCTTGGGTGCCTGTCCTTTTCTTTGCACTTTTTTATAAACTCCGGTAGTCAGTTGCTCTGATGGCATTATATAGTTAAATCTTCTGCCAAAATAATGAAATGCAAAATCGTACTGACGCTTAATAGTGCGTTGGTTAAATCTAGCATAAAACCGACAACTAGCAACATTGTGGTCAGGGCCTAGGCAAGGAATACAGTAAGAATGAAAATCCTTATGAGGTATTTGCTTCCCACAAGAAATACAATTATTAACTTTTTCTGACATCGGTCTGGAGCAAGAAAAAAGTTTCCCTAACGGGGTACTTAGCTTTAATGAAGACTTCAGTTCTGAAATTCGAATTTGAAAATCTCAGGAGTCGGCCGACCGGCACTTGCGAACTGCTTTTGCTTTGGGCACCGCGCGGCAAGAAAGACTGAAGAAAATGGCATCAGCTGCATCTTTATACCCCTGGTGCACTGACGTTAGGGAGGAGGCGACAACAGCTGACGCCAGACCCAGACTTTGGAACTCAGGCCGACTGCGGGTAGCGTGCCAGCAGGATAACCCAATTGTAATGACTGCAACAGTGAAACACGATGAACATCTATTTTCATCAGAAATATATATAAAAATAATAATATAGTAATAAAAAATAAATAAGTACAACACAACAAATTTGCAGAAAGTCCATGCTCTAAGTGCAATAATGCCCTTCAGGGTGCATGTTACTGTGCCCTTCCAGGGGTGTGAAGGCCCTCTGCAGCAGGCCACAGAATACCCCAGGGCATGTGCTATTTACACAGTGACACACATCCTGTTGGGCATTATTGCTTAAGTGACTGCCAGACCAGTTTTCAACTTCTCATTATGTGTGTCCATGCAACTCCCAAGAATTCTTTCACCACATGTCAGTTTAGCAGAAGACTGGAAAGGGTGGCTCAAGATGTTTGATTTATTCCTCAGTCTGATCTGAAAAGTCAAGAAAATGGTAAAGCAGTCCCACATTTCTGTATGTATCAAGACAGGAAGCTTTGAATATATTTAGTACTTTTGCCATTCCAGAACAGAACACAAGAAAGGCAAAATAGCAGCAATAAGGGATACATTAATGAAATATTTTAAACCTAGAAAAAATGCCAGATATTTGTCACAAATGTTTTATAAGAAAACAGTGCTCAAGGAAAATGTTAATGTTTATGTTACAGAGCTAAAGCCAAAGAATGTGAATGTGTTAAGTGTCATGATTCATTGATAAAAGGCAGAATACTTTGTAATGCAAAAGATGATTAAACAAAGCACAGGACTATAAGAGAAACATATATGACCTTACCAAAAGCTGTAACTTTATGTAGTGTGGGTGAACTTACA
The DNA here is from genome assembly GCF_019279795.1 of Protopterus annectens. Classification (NCBI taxonomy): domain Eukaryota; kingdom Metazoa; phylum Chordata; order Ceratodontiformes; family Protopteridae; genus Protopterus; species Protopterus annectens. The sequence continues at coordinate 159,083,634 of NC_056738.1, forward strand.
AGCACAGAGTTAAAGGAATTAAATAAGGAAAACAGATAATTGTAGGTAAAATCTAAGTAAAATGAATCGTGATAGCATACATCATAACAATAATGCTGATAAGAAATAGAGTCACAAGGTGTAAAGGAGGTGTGATACAGCTGAAATTTAATGTCCATGGACTAGATTTTGCAAAAAGCATAAGTGGAAGATTTGTTTTGTTTTTAAGTTCCATTGTAAAAGATGAGGCAGAAAGGATAATTTCACAAAAAGTGTGCAAAAGAAAAATAAAAGCTACAATGTACATGCTACTGATTCAAAACACGAAAACAAGCTGTCTGTAAGTACTGTTAAAATGGCCTGAGCTAATGCTACAAAATTAGACAATACACAAGCAGTGCAGCAGAGATTCCCAATCATGACAGTTTGCAGGAGGGGCTCGGAATTAATAAGTAAAGTGATGAATTTTAGGTACACTGTGTAATATTATGTCAACAAACATGTGTAAAGCGGTGGGGCTGAATAGCAGAGAAAAGAGAGCAGTGGCACATTACTCATGCATTCAGGGTACCAAATAAAGCAGGCAAGTCAAAGGATGTTGACATGTGACTAGAAAATGGGAAAAAGGTAAAAGACCCTCTCTCAAATAACAGCACTGAGTAACAAAGTTAATTTATCTAATCTTTCACAGTCTATAAAAGTACAGATAAATGTGTACAGTAATAGTAATGTAGATGCAGAACTATATCAAATATGTACAGAGCCGTGGATAAGGTATCTCACATGACTGTGATGAGTTATTGACAGGCTTGGGGCATGTTCCTGAAGAATACTATTCTCAAATAATTCCAGGAACACATTTTCCAAGAAAAGCGCCAGCAGCTCTAGAAGTTATGATAGTAATACATACTCCAGGCACCAGTAGTTCTCCAGAGTAGAAATGAGCAGCAACTAAAATAAATGGAAAGTTTAAATGTCATTTAAAAGCAGGTAAAGCCAAAAGTATACGTGATTAATACAGTCAGTATATTCCCTGTGCATGGTGGCCAAGATTTACTGATCTGCAAGATCTAAGTAAAACAACTAAAGGAGAACACATCCCATTGTTTATGCTTTAGTAAGTGGTTTGAACTACACCACATGTTAATTTATTTTCAGTATTATATAAAATACAGAGGTTTTAACAGGTAAAGCTAGATGAAAACTCTTAGTAGTATATATCCAGTCTGCCACTGCGAAAGTAGAAATTCCTGCGTCTTCCATTACATACCAGATCAGCAACAGAAATATTTTGAAGAGCTGTTGCACAAGTACATGAATGCTTAGAAGATGCTGTGAAGAGAAAATTTATGATCTGCCACTGAGGGGTCAAATATAAGAACATTACAGGACACTGACATAGCTACTGAAGAGACTGAGAAAGCATAATTTTAACTTAAATAGTAAAAGTAAAAGAAGTGTGACAAGTTTGAAATATGTGGGTCATATTCTAATATTAGAGGAATTGGAGCAAGAATAAGAAAAAAAATCTGAGCAATAGCATAAATACCAAAGCCAGAAGATAAACAGATGATGATAAGATTTACAGGATTTATGTAGTATCTTGCAAAGTTGGCACATATGTCTGAGACCGTTGAGACACTTGTGTCTCTTGCTGAACTGTTGAAACAAGATATAGCCAAGCAGTGGAAGTCTCAACAGTGATGAAATGAGAAGCTTGTCTTGCTTTAGAACAGCAACTACAGAATATATCCATTCTTATAGCTCTGATTTTTTTTCTAACAGCAGCAAATCATTCCACATTTTACATTTCTGCTCATTTCAACTCCTGAGAACTACCAGTACTTTCCTTGGTCCATGTATCACTAGCCATGCATCACAATTTGCTTTATGGGATATTCATATAGCACACTTCCTAAAGCTGTAAATAGATTACAGCAGCCATATACGATATTGCTATGGTCAGTAATATGTCTCTGTGACAGTGTGACTGTTGCTGTGTATACTCTTTATTTTTATACTGTTAATTCAGTCTATAATTCATAGTTTCTCATAAATACAAATGAAATAATAGTAGACTTTACCACTTTAAATGCTATACTCTGACAGCGTGATATTGTGCTTATTTTTACAATTGTGTCATTATCTTTTTGCAGAATAGCTTTACTTAATGTCGTGAATATTTTAATAACATGCATACAGCCATAACCACAACACTTCAAAAATATAATCAGGTATAACATTACATTCTTCACCTGAGTCTAACTCAAAATCAATACTTCACTTACTAATTAGCATTTCAACAGTCTGATCTGGACTCTTGGCTCAATGCCTTGATGCATTTTCAGACTTTGCAGTATTACATTTTAGCAGCCTTTTGCTTTTGTTCCTATCAGGAACTTTATCAGAATCTAAAAGGGCTGCATACAGACCACTGCAAGTAGGAACAATAGTGCTATATCCTGAATAAAGGATCTAGCTGTCACTGCTCATTTTGGATCTTTTTCATACTTGGTGGATTTATCTGCAGTCATTTTGGTCTCCCTCAGAGGTTGACGACATTTGGCATTTGGTAATTAGAAAAATGCCCCCACTGATAGCATGTTGGTGAGGACACAAACAACCCTGTAGGCTGCTTGAATGGCAACTCCTCCAAATGGTTCTCACCCTGGTGGATCTGTCAGTGGATGGTCAGCATGTGCAGGGGGAAAAGAAAAATGATAAAACATCAGATGTCATATCTATTGATAAAATCATACACCATCTTCAATCATATTATGCAAGCTTCTACAGGCAAGAGTGCTGTAATCTGAATGAGCAACATCATAACAGATTCCTAACATGTTTTAACATTCTTGAATTAAATGCATCTCACTAGGCAATGCTTGAGAATCTGAAAGCCATACTGGGAATAAATTGGTTGGGACTACAGAAACCAAATAAAGTTCCATGTGCGGCTAGACTTCCAATGTTGCCGTATAAAAAGTTATCTCAAAAGAGTAAAATTCAGTTATTCACATTGTAATATAAAATCAGTAAGGAAGAAATCATCCTACAGCACAAGATCATATTTTCTAGCATTATGACATTTACTTTAAGACATTATATGCTCTAGTCTGTTTAACATTGATTATAAAATATCTGTGCTACAAGCAGTCTGAAATAATTCATACGCTCACTGACTCAACCACAACAGTGCAGCTTCATTCACAAATGTCAAGCTCAAGATAGTGTTTAAAAAAAATATATATATATGTATATATATATATATATATATATATATATATATATATATATATATATATATATATATATATATATATGTATATATATCGAATCAGCACCAAATTTATTCAAAACTACTGGTGTTTGTCTTTGATCTAGCAAAAGCATTTAATATGTTGGACTCTGTATATCTAAAGAAACTACTAGTGCACTTCCATTTCCTCCTCAGTATTAGTGAACATGCTCATAAATCTATATCGTCTCTCAAAAGCAACCTTTAAGATCATCTGCTTTATATCATCTATAATCAGTGTGTAAAGGTTACAAAATAAGTATGTCATTTTCATCTTTACTTTTGGATTTAGCCATACAAGCATTTGTATATACAGACACACACTACACACACACACACACACACACACACACACACACACACACACACACACACACACACACACACACACAGAAATTCAGTTATATGATCTTTGGTTAACTACAAGACAACATTTCACTGTACAAAGCTGATATATCCTAACAACCTTGAACCTATAAATCTATTTTAGCTCATATTGGATCTTAATCAAATAAAAAAAAAACATATGCTAAGCCTATTTTTTAAAAAATCTACAGAAAGTCCCACATCATCTATTCATTCACTTAGCCTGTTTTGAGACACAATCATATGAAAATATCAATTATTCTATAATATTTATATGATTTCAATTCCATTCAGACTGGAGTGCAGTAACAGTAATTATCAAACTAAGAAAACACCATCAGACATTCTTACTTCAAGGATATTTGCCATTTCAAAAATGGGATGATGGCATACGGCTGATTTTCCTTCCAAAAATTCTTTGTTACATGCAATCTTATACTGATTTACGACTTGTACACATCACAGTAATATCTAGACGCCTCAGCTAACTTGGTTATCAACACAATACACATTTATGAGTGAATTCAAACAACACATGCCAATTCGTTAAACAGTTCAGACTTTGCCTATAAACAAAACGACCATAGTAAATCTATATTACCATAAACAGACACTACAGTAAATATAACTTAACAGACCACAGCAGCTAGGTTAGCAGTCAGACTCTGGCTTTTTTTTTTTATTAATTATGCTAGAAGGTATACAACAGGATGTACAGCCTCTCAAGCACCTTTTATTAATACATGGAAACCTAATGATTTACATTATTCTTTTTTTCTTTTCAAATTTTTTTTCCTATATCATGTTTTGACAAACATTACAAGAAAATAAGAATAGATAACATATATACAATGTTAAAACTTATCAACTTCAAAACATTATATGTGTTTAATCATAGCCTCACCTCAGGGTTCATGCCCACTGAGTGGTGCACAGCTACAGTTATCCCACTCTAACTGTACATTTCTTGGCACTGAGCTTGAGCCCATGGCTCTGGCACCAAGCATCTGTTTCTGTAAGGCCCTTTTGTAGGGTATCCATATCATTTGGGGATTCAATAATGGCTCCCAGTTTGCAATCATCTGCAAACTTTGTTAGCCAGAGTCCCTTATTGTTGGCCTGAACTTTAGAGAAGTAGATGCCAAACAAGAGCGGTCCCAGGACTGAACTCTGAGGTACTCCACTTGTCACTTGTCTGGAGCTGGATTTGGAGTTGGCTACATTTACAGTGTGGGTTCTGTCAGTAAGCCAACTGGCAACCCATCGAGTGATGTAGGTATTAATGCCCAGCTTAGTAAGTCTATCTATGATTCCACAGTGGGGGATGGTGTCAAAGGCCTTGGTGAGGTCCAGATAAGGCAGTGTGAACCGCCTTTTCCTTGTCCACAGCTCTGGAGATTGATTCGAAGAAGTCAATCGGATTCAGGAGACAAGATCAGCCCTTCACGAACCCAAACTAGGTGGGGTCCAGTGTTTGAAGGTTGCCAGTGTCTTTGTTTTTAAGTTCCATGATAATATGTTCCATGGCCTTGCAGATCAGGCTTGTCAGACTGATGGTGCAGTAGTTCCCAGGATCCAAGGTGGAACCCCCTTGTGGAGTGGGATAACTGTAGCTGTGCGCCACTCACTGGGCACAAAGCCTGAGGTGATGCTATGATTAAACATGACACTTAGGTGAGGTGCCAGTTCATTTTGTAGTTCCTGTAGTACACAGCCCATGATGTCATCTGGTCCCATGGATGCTGTATTCTTAGCTTTGGAGAGTGCATCATTTACCTGTGTGGCCATTATTACCGGAATTTGGCAATCTTCCAGTATTGAGATGGGCCGTTTAGGGGATGAGAGGCACTGAATTGATTTGCCAGGATATTGGCAATATCCTTGGGATCAGTATATGTAATGCCATTCTGTTGTAGCTCAGAGCAGATCTGAGCATTGCCATTTCGATTCTTGACATAGTTATAGAATGCCTTGTGGTTGTCTTTGGACTCTTTGGCAATTTTATTTACGTAACTAGCTTTGGAGGATTGTATGAGGGATCTAACCTTCTTACTGAGGCTGGTAAGCGAGTTTTTTGCATCCTGGGATTTTTCTCTTTTCTGCAACAGTTTCTTCCCTTTGTTGTAAAGTTTGTTTATGGCAGGAGACCACCAGATTGCCTTCCATTTTTGAAGGAGTGCATCTTGGTAATATTTAGGATGGCACAATTCATGCATGAGTGGATGTGCTTCTACAGTGCCTTAGTGTAGGATTCAGCAGTCGAACTTTCAGTTTAAGTTATCTCCAGGTGAATAATTGCCAGCAAATTGACAATGTTGACTGTTTTGAGGATTTTAAAATAATCTTTTTTTCCTCTTCAGTTGGAGAGTGGTTATTTATTGATGTGAAATAATCCCAGTATGACTTTACATGGTGTGTGTGTGTGTGTGTGTGTATATATATATATATATATATATATATATTTTTTTTTTTTTTTTTTTACAATTTTGTAAATATTAGACAGGTAACCACCACCTTGATAAGGTTGATTTGTGAGTATAATAAAATATTCAATGAATTTTGGAAAAGAATGTCTGACTGATGTTTGCATTAGTTCTATTTTACTTATAAGATATTGCCTTAGATTTTGTAGGAGTAACCATAGATCATTGTTTATATTATATTTGTTGATTATTTGTTCATTAGTTAATACTTCTTCTTGTTCTATCAGTTGGTGCAAAAAGCATAATGATTCTTTTTTGAGTATGTCCATTTTATGGATTTGAGATGTGTCAAAGGTAGTAGGTGTAAAAGCTATGGGAAAGATCAGGAAGACCCAAGAATTAATATTTGGAATTTTGTTTATGTATGTTTTAAACATTGTTAATGTATCGCTTATATAGTTTGCTGATAGTCTGTTATTTTTATTTTTCCCCAGTAAATAATCGTTTAACATCCAAACTAGGGGTGTTGGCATGATGGACAGACAATCTTGTATATGATTGTGGTTAAGTTCTATATAGATCTGTTCATGTATTTGCTTCCATATAGGTGAGCAAAAGGTATTTAACCTTAAAGTTAGGTTTTTGACAACAAAAGATATAATATGTTTCAACATCTGGTAAATTGATTCCACCAACTTCCCAATTTGGTAAATGTTTATTCAAGGCAATTCACGGTTTGTTTGGGAACCATAAAAAGTTTAATATTAATTTATTGTATCTTTGAATGATATATTTGGGAGGTGGCAGTGAAAAACTCTGTAATAGGTATAATACCTTAGGAAAGATTATTGATTTGATAAGATATAATCTATCTCCCATTGTAAACATGTATTTATTCTAGTTAGACATTGTTCTATTTTGCCTAGTGTTTTATTATATTTAAATATCAGAGAGTCAGTTAAATCATCAAGCAGGTTTATTCATAAATACAGAATTCTGTTATCCGTTACTATGTATTTAGATTTTTTTTATTTATATATTTATTTTTTACAATTGCAGGGTATGATTTTTGTTTTGTTTTCATTAAACTGTAAACCTGAGATACTCTGAAATTTGTTTATAGAATTAAATAAAGCCTGTAATGATTTATTAGTGTCTGTCAAAGTTAAAAGTATATCATCAGCAAAGAGCTGGAGTTTAATGTTTAATAATTTGTTAATGTATATCCCCTGAATGTTATTATCTGATCTAATTTGGTTTGCAAAGGGTTCTATAAATAATGCAAATAGCAGTGGTGATAAAAGCCAGTCTTGTTTAATTCCTTACTTTATTTGTATGGGGCCTGATCTATGTGATCCTAGTTTTACATATGCTATGAAGTCTTTGTATAATGGCTGGATAAGAGTGTTAAAAGTTGTAGGAAGTTTATATTCTTTTAAGACTAATGAAAGGAAGTTCCAGTTAACAGAATGAAAGGCTTTGTTAGTGTCTAGTGAAATTATATTTAAATCCAAGCCTCTATGTTTACTGTAGTCAATTAAAGTCAAAATTATTTTAAGATTGTCAGATGTATTTCTTCCTTTAATAAAGCCTGTCTGATCTTCATGGTTTAATGAGGGGAGAAAGTGTTTAAACCTGTCTGCATATATTGCCATTAACATTTTGTAATCTATGTTTAATAAGGATATTGGCCTATATGATGAGCATTGTTTCTCATCCTTACCTGTTTTTATTACAGGGGATATCAATGAATATTCCCAAGGGGGAGGAATATTTATATCTTGTTGAACTATAGTGTATACTTTTAAGAGTAAAGATATAGCTTGATTAGGTATTAATTTATACATTGCTGGTAACATATTGTCTGGGCCAGGTTCTTTGTTTGTTTTAAACTTTTTGATTTGTGATTTAAATTCTGTCGTGGTAATTGATTTATTTATAATATCTATTTGTTTTTGTGTTAATCTAGAGATAATTCTGTTTTCAAAGTAATTTTTTATGTCTTTGGTTGGTAAATCTTGGAAATGTAAGGAATTATCAGAGCTATACTGAAGCCTAAAAGCGTCTAAGATACCATTTAAATCTGAGACATTGTTCTTAGTGTTATGAATATATAATTCTTTTATTTGCTTAGATTTGATTTTTTTTGTTCTTTTAGCTAACTGTCTTTGGTGTGCATTTGTAGAATAAGAGTTTAATTTTATCTTTTCTAGATTAATCATAATTTTATGCAGTAATATTTCTGTATATTTGTTACTAGTTTGTAAAAGGTCTTGAACAAAATCAGTATTACCTTTTTGAACTTCTAGCTTCAGTTTGTCTGCTTTATTTTGTAATTCTAGCATATCTTTATTCCATGTTTTCCTTTTATTGATGTACCAGAACAGTATTGAAGATATAGGTATGGGTTCTATCTCAAACACTAGAGCATTATGATCCAATAAAGTGGCAATTTATAATTTTAACTTTATCAAATGTTGCTATTAAGTCATTCAATACCTATATCCTAGCAATTCTGGAATTACATCTATTTACATCTATGTCTATGTGAATAAAAGGAAAAAATAATGAGTCTGGGTCTGCAAATTTATTTATGTCTATTATGCATGCTGTATCTATAAATTTTAATAGTGCCTTTGATATAGGTAGCTTTCTTTTTATGGTTTTTGAATCTGTATCTTTGTCATCTATTATAAAGTTAAAGTCTCTTACTATTAACCAGTCTACCTTTAGCTAAATGGATTATATCTTCAAAATGTTGCTTATCTGTTCCAACTCCAAGTCCTGGAATCCAGTATAGATTAACTAAAGTGTATATTCTCCTATTTAATTGCATAGACACTAGACAAAACATACCAGATGTATATTGATTATTTGGGGTAATATATTTGCATTATGTAATAGTATAGCTACTCCTCACTTTTTCTGTTTATATTGAGAGCTTACTAATACTGTGCAGTTATTGATATTTAAACTCTCTATGTCCTTATCTAATAAAGGTATCTGTTAAAGGAATACTATTTGTGGCTTGTGTAGATTTATGTATTTGAGTAGACTTTTCCTTTTATTGCTGTTATTCAAAACATTAACATTTATAGATGATCATTTCATGTTTTACCTTATGTTTGACTTTGTATAACATTTTATATAAATAATTTTGATTCTTGGTTTTGTTTTAGAAAAACAATTCAAATATGTTTTCTTGTACAGGTTTTGTACATTTCTGATAGACACCAAGCCATCATACCTCTCAACTGTACAGATTTTCGCAGAATGTCCAGATTTTTGCCTTATATTTGTGGTCCATTTTTAATAAAATTGTGGCTTTCTGGCAAATTAGTGGCAAATAATTAAAGATTGAAATTAGAAAATAATGACAGACATTACTTCACACCCTTCAGAAAATTCACGCTAGTCCAAAACCTGTTGCCCTATCCACTTTCAATGTTTGTAAGAGCAATATTTCAAAATTGTCCCTATTTGTACCGCTTTTTTATGGCTTTGCCCAGATTTCTTACTCTTAAGAAGTTGAGAGGCCTGCAAGCCATTATAAAAAAGCAAATAAACTTGCCAACTTGTATTTTTAACCTTATAACCCATTTCCTATCACTATGAAGTAATATACCTCTTTCTTGACTAGTAAAACTACATTAAGCAAACCTTCTAAGTCTGTGAATAATGTTTAGATCAGTCTTCTCTTAAACCTCTTAATTTTGTGTAATATTTACATATCTTAAGAGAATAATGTAATCAGCTAGTGTGTGTGTGTGTGTGTGTGTGTGTGTATAAAAGTCTGTACGTGTGTTGGCATTTATGTGTCCAAAGTCTGCAGTGTGGGCAATGTGCCAATATTGATTTAAATTTTATTTATGCCATATAATAGTTATGTTGTAAAAATTATCTAATGATTAAGTGCCTTATATATCTCCTTCTTTTCACCATACCATTAGAGTGTGTTAAAACTAGTTTCCAACCAAAATTCAGAAAGCAAGACTTCTAATTTTACATTTGGAGTCACTTCAAAACAGTGTAGCAGTTTACATGTCAGTATAGTACAATACAGCTGTTTTCTTTTCTTAATGAATTTTTGATGTAACATTTGAGTGTTTCTATTTTGATTAAAATTTCTATCACAGCATTTTATATATTTATGTTGGATTTCTCAAAAGCATTTCTGACCATGTTGCTCCTCAAAAAAGAAAATATGTCCAAGTGAGGAACAGCATTATATATATTCAATGAACAATGTTATAATGTTTCTTAAAGTAGTTTCTTAAGGATGAGTATTTTAACATAGCAGCTATTGCTAGATAAGAACTTTTCCCAAAGGAGCAATACATCATTTTGAACAAGAAGCATTATATCTAGTGGTACTATATATATGTATGCTTTGAATATGTAGGATAATCCATCCATTTCCCACCCAAACTGTACATCTGTTAATTGTTCATGTCAATACTGATTTAACTTTTATATATGTCATATAATAATTATGTTTTTAAAAAATGCCATCTAATAAATAATCATGTGGCTGCTATATCACATTTTTTCACCAAATATTTAGTGTGTTAAAACCTGTTTCCAATCAAGATTTATAAATCAAGACTTCTAATTTACATTGAGTCATTTTAAAACAGTGTGGCAATTTACATGACAATATAGAACAATACAGTTATTTTCATTGTTTATTCCTGGAACTGAAACTCAGATCATGTAAGTGTTATTAAAATCATAAGTCATCTTATTTTAATATCTAATGCTGTGATAAATCAAATTAAATGTTTCTTAAACATAAGTATCTTAAATTGAAACATTTGTTTAAGTATATTATACAAAGATACATGTCATAACATTTGAATGTTTCTATTTTGGTTCAAATTTCAGTCAGACACCTTTACATCTATTTTGGATTTTCCAGTGAACATTTTTGTCTATGTTGCTCCTCAAGAACAAGAAAGCATCTCCAAGAAAACAAGAGCATTGTATATAATCAATAAGCAATGTTACAATATTTCTTAAAATAGCTTCTTAAGGGCTGAGTGTTTTAATATGGCAGTTGTTTCTAGTTAAGGACTTTTTCCAAAAGATCAGTAACTCACACTAAGCAGAATGCATCAAACCTACTGTGACTATATGTATGCTGGCAAAATGCGGGACATTCTATCTATATCTCCCAAACACTGAACACAAAAAGCCAGCGAGTCCCAGGATGTCTAATAAAAATCCAAGTAATCTCTATCAGATTATCAGATTTATGCAGAACCATGTTGTGTTTAATATATGTCCTTCCCAAGAACAGCATTACATGTAACTGGTTAGTGAATCCATACAGTTGACTCTGCATCAGATCTATTTAGCTGAAATAAGAAGATTGGCATATTGTAGTAACCACTAAGGGAGTAATATCATTATGTCAGCAAGTGCTTGCAACATTATATGTTACCATTTCAATGCAAACTTTAGCTTGTAATGTATATTTTCCAGTGTTGGAACCAGGTTTAAAGTATTTTATTTCTTGTTTACTATTTCAGATAGTACAGATGTATATAACAGTGAGTTTTTGCATATTTACTCGACATGTGTTACTAGGAGTGCTACTACTTTAAATAAAAGAGCATGTTTTCAGGATTAACGTCATTGTCCTTTGACATTGCAAATGCAAACGTTCAAAGGTCAACGCATGTGAACAGAGAGTGCTCACAGGGAAATTTGATGTGTGTCAGTGCGATCAACACTGCATGATCAAGGCTAACATCTCAAGGACACAGCGGGAAAGAAAATGAAGTTTTCTCTTCCAGAATCAAGGTAAAACTCATAAAGCTGTAAAATCATGTTCACGAGTGTGTGACTTATGTGAAAATGTATCTACATGGCACATTTCATATGTATTGAACAGCATTGCCTATCTAGTTTTAAATAATCACTACTGCAAATGTTCACTTCAATTTAAAATGCCCAAATCTTGTAAGAGTATATCTGTGCTGAATCTCTGTTCAAAACGCTATGTAATATATTAAATCAGCCCCAACTTAAATGTTCTCTAGAGTTCAAAACTAAGTTTTAAAATGAAAAGTTCAAAATGTTTGTGATACATTTTTATGTTATTGAGTGCCTGTAGAGTAACATTTTTATTGGTTTAAGCTCCATATTTGGATGTATGAAATATATACTGTTTTATGTGTTTTAAGAAGTGAATGTTAGAATTAAGCAGCAAATATCTATATGAAGAAAACTGGTCTGATAGTGAAAGTATGTTTATATAAACTATGATGATTAGGATAGATTTGCTTAATATATGCTAACTTTAGCAGAACTTAAATAAAAAATAACTGCATACAAGTGCCTGTTGTTTGGATTAGTTTGATAGAAGGAGGTTATTCTTGTTGTTTTTATAGTATTGTTTAAACTTTTAAAATATAGATAACATACAGAATTATTTGTCCTTTAGTTTTTTTTCTGTTCAACAGGCTTCCATTTATTTACTTCTGCATTTCTTTTTGGTGTACTGTTTGTCCAGTCCATATACTCTTCTTGTGGTATGATGTTATTAGTAGAAAGGTGCTTTGTTGCTGAATATTTTTATTTCTTCTAGTAGGAAAATTCTAAGTCTTGCTGGGAACAAAAGATGGGTTTTCAGTTGTTTCTTTTTTAAGGTTTTTATTACTGGCAAAAATTGTTTCTTTTGGAGAGCACTTTTGTAGAACAGTCATTATCAGATCTGATCAAGGCATCATTATACCTGATAGTTGAATTTGCCCATGCATTTTTTAGGATACGTTCCTTGTCCTGGTTAGAGAAAAGTCTCACAATTATGGATCTCAGTTTATTTTTGATTGAAGAGGTGTTTCTCAAGGTTGTTAATGACCTGTATGCATGTTCTATGCCAAATGAAATGGCTTGAGGCAATTTCACTATATTTGGGATCCAAGTAGTGAGAACGTTTATTTTATTGTCCCCTTCAGCTTTTTCTGGTAAACCATATATCCAGATGTTATTTCTTCTTGTTTGATTTTCCATGTCATCAAGTTTTTCCAATAAGTATGTATTCTGTTGTAATAGAAATTCTGTTTTTTGTTCTTCTTGCAGAAGCCTGGAATCAATGTTATTTAGTGACTGTTCCATAAGTGAAATTTGCCCTTTCTGTTGTGTATTTCCTGTAGTTGTTCAAGTTGTTGTGAACACTTCTCTTTAAAAGTATCTAATTTATTGTCCGTCTTATCTATTTTAATTGACAATTCCTGAATGTTTGAAAATACTGCATGTAAATCCTTTTTGAGGGAAGAGTCCCGAGGTGAGTTTTTAAGATGACTCATTCTGTATAGCTGATGTTGGTTTTCTGGCAGTTGATTTGACAGGAATTTTTCAATGACAAGTAATAAAAATTCTTCTGTAGATGCGCCAGGGTATTAAAAGCTTGTTAGTTATAAAAAATATCCTCAATTTGTTCCTTATTTCACAAAATTCCTGTCAGAAATAGTAATGAGGTAAGAGAGCTGAGAGAAAGTGCTGCTACTAGGTCAGCATCTTGGTCATGTCCCCAATTTACATTATTCAACTGTTTTAAAGGTAACACTACACTCAAGTGTTTTTATTCAAAAAAAAATCAGTATTCCTAAGAAATGCCTACCATTTCATAAGACAGAGCACTATCTAATGCAAAAATTTCAAAATGTACCAATAAAATACTTGAATAATGAGCAGCAAACTAATTATTTCATACATGAACTGATTTATATGTGTTGTGTTGCACCCTTTCACATGAGAAAAATAAAGAAAACACATCATTCTGGAAGAATCTACAAGAACAAGATTCAGATATTCTTAACATCAAGAATTAGAAGTTTACAGTTCTTGGATTCTGTAAGCATGTTTCAGGTGCGGAGAATATTATAATCCAAATGCCTACAATGGTCCTTCTTAACACCTTGTAAAATGTCTATACTGTCTAAATCTAATCTCAAACTTCTGGGGGTGATGTCATGCATGTCCTACGAGTGGTCAGCCCTCTGTAATATCTGAAATCCATTTAACATATCATTCAAATTTTATAAAATGATACTGTAACTGTAATTAAACAGATACTTTTATATAACACACCAGCACCTAATGGAAGTATGCATTTTCAACAAAATAATTTCTGGGTGACATTAACAGTAGCTTAGAAATGTATCAAAAGAAGTGAAATAATCCAGAGCCTTCAGATATACAAGAAGAGGAAAACCTAATACTTCTTACTACCTGCACATTACACAAAAATATGTTTGCATGACACATGGGCAGCTTGTCCTTGTATTAAGGACTTTCTTTTACATAAATAATGGGTATGCTACATTTAATGGTCAGTAAATGGAAAACGCATTCTGCTATCATAGTTACACATGACTGAATATGTCATTCCTATTAGAATCAAACAGTGTTTAATACAAAAAAATAACTCTACATCAAATACATGTAAAAAAATTATTACAGAAGTTCTGCTAGAATGCTGCTTTAAATCTTACATAAAATGTGCTTAACGTTTGTTACTCTATTATACACTATCATTGATGTTATTAATATTCATAAAAAACACTGTTAGAATCTCCTTGTGTAATGACTGAAGAGTGCTTATCAAACAATCTGGAAATAGAGCGCTGATTATTATATTTTTTTGTTTAACTTTTCAGAGTTCTTGACTGTATATTTTTTGGTTTAACTTTTCAGAGTTCTGCACTGTCTTCATTTTTGCTTGACTGAATTATTTATATATATGCTGGCATTGTTTTATGTTCTCTCATCTGTACTGAAACTGGTGCCCCCCCCCCCCCATTCCTGTGGTGGTATTAAAGTTGATAAAACTGGTCTAACAGCTTTTGTGTTATCTGATTGTTTCAAGGCTTGCTGATTTAAAAACAGTCCCTATTTGTAAATTCTTGCATACCACTGTTAGAATCTCCTTGTGTTCTGACTGAGGAGTGCTTCTCAACCAATCTGGAAATAGAGCACTAAGTATATTTTTTGGTTTAACTTTTCAGAGTTCTTCACTGTCTTCATTTTTGCTTGACTGAATTATTTATATATAGATATATATATATATATATATATATATATATATATATATATATATATATATATATATATACTGGCACTGTTTTCTGTTTTCTCATCTGTTCTGAAACTGGTTTTCTCCCTCTCACCCACCCTATTCCTGTGGTGTTGTTATAGTTGGTGGCTTTGCAGTTGCCTGCCCCTACTGTAAATTTGATCTGGGACACTCCTCCCAGTCTAGTGCTCATTCTACCTAATACAGAGAGAACATTTGAGAAAGTCAACCCACTTAGATTCTTAATCTTGAATTAATTTCTGCTCCTCCTTCCTCCCTTTGCACTTTACTAACCAAAAAGAAATCTCCTTGTCTTCTTACTGAGGGTGCTTCTCAGCTGATAAGTATATTTTTGACACTTAACTGTTCAGAATTGAATAAAACAACAACTGAACTTAGTTCAGAATACATTTTAAATAAACTGCATTTATTTAAACTGTATTTGCTTTAATACTGCTACACACTCAAGTGTGCTAACTTGCACTGCACTTGAATTGTATTTAGTGCTGTTTTAGCTGCCTTCTGAAAAAAATAAAATTCTAAGCTTGTTTCCTGCCTTTGCTGTAACTAGTCTAGTCCAGATACAGATTTGCTGTATCCAGGACTGTTGGTAAGCTTCTGAGCCCCCCAAGCCTTTCTGTGTTGGAGGGAAGCCTTCTAGCTTATCAGTCAGAGTGGTAAGCACTAGGTAGCCTACCTACCACAAGAGGAGTGTTTTTTTACCCAGAATTGTAGTTTATTGACCGTTTGGGCAGTTTTTCCATCTCTTCCAACTTTCTGGTTTAAAAGCCCGTGTTTGCCCTTTTCCCACCTTTCCTGTAACTAGTCTAGTCCAGATACAGATTTGCTGTATCCAGGACTGTTTGTAAGCTTCTGAGCAGTGCCAAAGCCCGCTCTTCAAATTTTTCCTTAGATCTGCTAACTCTCTCCTACACTTTTACTAACTTATTTTTTAGCACTTTACCAGACTTCTTGTAGCAATTATTGTAGCACACAAAAGTGCTACCAGCACTAAATGTTCTACAAGGAAACCGCTCCAGTACTTATTATTAATGCTCACCCCTCCAGGCATCTCTACAGGCATCTCTAAAGGTCAGTTCCCTGTGCTTTATCCTATTAATCGGGTGACCCTGGGCATCCTGAGGTAATCTAGCAACTGCCTCATGTACACTGACAACCCTCTCCTCTTACCTCCCAACACTCAGACTTGCAAGAGATGCACTTATATATCCAAACTGGAAGCCATGCACTCTCCAGCCAAGACCAGAATAGCTGGTCAAGAAGAGAAGGTCAACACTTGCACCACACCACATGGAACACATAGCCCTCCAGAACACACACCAGCACTGCCTTCACATAAAAACACAAACCACACACCCCCCTTCGTGGTGGCTCTCAATAAAAATCTACCCAAAAAGCAGAGACCTTCAAGGCAGAAACGCACTTGACCACCACAATAAACCATTAATCATGAGACACATAACTCTCCTAAACAGTATGCCACTCAACCAAAGCCCCTAAGGCAAAACAGCATGCCCAACACACTAGTCATAGGTGACTCGATAGTGAGGCACACTGATGTCCCACTCACTAGGTTGAATAAGGAGAAAGTAACAGTCAGCTGCTTGTCAGGCACCAGGATCCACCACATAACGCATGCACTCAGGACCCGCAACAACAGATACGAATATGACTCTGTCATTATACATGTGGGTGTGAATTACCTGAGACGTACCTCCCTGGACTACATGAAAAGCAACATGGAGGAGTTCTCGGATTATGTAGCCCAGGCGGGTATGACCCTAGCCCTGAGCAGCATCCCACCATCAACCAGAATGATACCACAATACAAGCAGAAAATGATTGATTTCAACAATTGGCTAAGTTTCTGGTGTCATTCTAAGGGGATGCAGAATCTGTCTGCCTGGGATGACATAACTGACAGACCTCGATGCTTTCACCCCTGGTCTTCCAGATACTGGCCAAGGCTCTTGCCACCCCTATAGTGCCTTTTTAGGTGGTGTTCCAAAGTCCAAATTACCACCGTAACAGCTAGAAACAAATGCAATCTGAGAGTCATGCTGCTCAATGCTAGAAGTCGAAATCTCAAAATTCACTTGCTAGAAGCACTCCTTAAAGTGGAGAACATCAACATTTGTGCTGCAACAGAGACCTGGTTCAAGGCAGCAGAAAGCACCCCTGCACTACCAGGCTATAACTCATTCCACACATTTTGGCCCCAGAACTTGGACCGAAGCTCCAAATGTGGTGGTGTTTCCATATTCATAAAGGATGTGCACACCACCAAACTGGTAGCCCAACATAATGCATCTGAGATATTTCAGGTGCAGCTAACACTGGGTAAGACAGCAATTCAGGTTGTAGCCTGCTATAGGTCCCCAACCATGTCACAAGACTCACACTTCACGTTCCTAAGCACCCTGGAAAATATTAGGGTTCAACCTAACACTCTCATACTGGGCGACTTCAACTACCTCTCCATTAAATGGGAAAAATACTCATGTACCAATACACCTGCCCAACGCTTCCTGGAATTCATTAATTCCAATGCCCTGGACCAGCTCATTCTTACACCACTAGAGGTAGCAACATCCTTGACCTGGTCATTACTAATATGGGTGACCATTGCTCTACACCAATAGTCAACTCCTCCCTAGTTAGATCAGACCACAAACTAATCACCTTGGAAAGTCACATCCCTTTCCACCCCCATAAAAGGTAACCACCATGAAAAAACTTCTCCAAAGCTAATTTTGGGCTCCTAAAAACAGAGATGGCTAACTTCATGGCTCCCATGCAAATGGGGAATAGTTGCATGACTGACTAATCATACACCAATGCACTGTACAAACATATACACAAATGCATGGATCCTGCCATATCCAATAGAACCAGGACACTCTCCTCAAAAAAAAAAGGAAGCCAATCTGCTGGTCCCCTGCCATGAACAAACTCTACAACAGAACGAGGAAACTGATGAGGAATAAGATGAAGTCCCAAGACTGGAAAACTCCCTTATCAGTCTCAATGAAAGGTTGAGATCCCTCATCAAATCCTCTAAAGCTAGCTATGAAAACAAAATTGAAGCAGATAGTAAAGACAACCACAAGGCCTTCTATAGTTATGTAAAGAATCTCCACGGCAATGCACAGATTTGCTCTGAGCTACTGCACAATGGTATCTCTTATAACGAGCCACCAGATATCGCCAATATACTGGCTGACAGATTCAGTGCCAACTTTACCTCTCCCACCCTCCAAATGACCAATCACAATAGCAGTAGATTGCCAGGCACCCAGTTCCTAAGTTGTCTGGCTTGTAATACAGGTTTTATAGGGATTTTGTCATTAAGTCCCTTACCTCCATTAGCCCTTAGTCTAACAATCCACTTGGTCTCATTTACTTCCATTCTATTCTTAATGTCCCCTAAACTATTACTAACCTTGGTATTATCTACCATAAAAAAATTTAAATGTGTGTGAAACTGAAGGGTACATAACATGTTTGGCTAATGCATTAGTTGCAACCTGTTTCTGTATATCATACAAATGTTCCCGGATTCTAAACTTAAACTTTCTATCCGTTTTATCTACATAGATCTATGTGAAAATACCAAGGATAGTAATAGGTTAGTTGACATTAAGAACAGAACGGAAGTAAATGAGACCAAGTGGATTGTTAGACTAAGGGCTGATGGAGGTAAGGGACTTAATGACAAAGTCCCTATAAAACCTGTATGTCCTTGACCTTGCCACATTAAGCCAAGCAATTAGATTTGATTTTCAAAATAGGCTTAATAGATATTAAATCATTTTTATGACATCCACCAACTTCTTTTATGTAATATTTTAAGTGTGTACTTCTAGAGCTACTATTAAGTGTGTATTTAAGAGTGTGTGTTTCTTTAAATATTGTTGATCAAGGAATGGAGCCTCTTTCTGAGTCTTTAAAAGGACATAAGTTACTCTGGTACAGTTTCTGATGAAGTTCCTGTGTTTGGAATGAAAGCACTAAAACTGTGGTGAATAAACATTTGGCTGGGACTTTTGGTATTGCATTTTTTTTTTATTTTCAAGTGACAAACTCAGATATGGAGATTACCATCTACTGAAGGTTAGTTTTTTTTTCCATACTATAGAAAAAAACTATTAACATATTTAATCTTAAAATTCAATGCAAGGTCTGTAATCCTATGCATGCTGTTTAAACAAAAAGTGTGTGTGTGTGTGTGTGTGTGTGTGTGTGTGTGTGTGTGTATATATACATACATGCATATATATGTGTGTGTGTGTGTGTGTGTGTGTGTGTGTGTGTATCATACAGACTTGCATATCTACGCACACACACACACACACATATATATATATATATATGTGTGTGTGTGTGTGTGTGTGTATATACACACATATGTACACATACAAACATACATATTTATAAAAAGAGTCAAGGAGTATTTGCCAATCAGATTGCTAGTTGCCTGCACAACAAAGCTGTTTCCTCACACAAAAATAAATGAGTCATGCTCCCCTAGACCTGACATTCTGCCACAGATCCATTTTATCTCACAGGCATCAAAAGTCAGCAAATTGCTACCATATTGAAAAGTTGCTTAGCAATGAACAAATATCAAACAAAGAAATATTCATAAATTAAAAAAAATAAAAATAAATAAACCACTAAGTTATCACGAAGAAAAAAAAGAAGAAATTCAAACCTCAACTTGTGATAAAATTAAACAACTTTTAAAGTAATAAAATCACTAAAAGCTCATTTTAAGTATGTTATCTGATCAGGAAAAGTAAAAGACATTCAAAGGCATAAAATAAATAACCTCCTGATAATTGTGATATAAACCCCACAAACGGGAAAATGAATAATGTGAGAATTGATAGAAGTGAATAACATGAAGGGGGAAAGAAAACAGTCCCCACAGCAACAGAGAACAATTCAGCCACTTAGCCACACTCATCTTGGAGCCAAATTACATACACACATACATGCACTCACACACATACACGCATTAGAAACTGCAAGACATTGTTGCACCTAAGAAGTAAATTTAATGATACATAATACAAAATAAAACACAGTGCTAATACAAATGTATATTTAAACAGAAATAAAATGCATATAAATATTACCATAGAAGACCAGTTAAATAAAGGTAACAAGTGTACCATCTGCTAAACTAACTTAAGAAAAACAACAGGAGTCAGCGAAGTACTAATGCTTACACACATTTCAGTTTGGGAGTTTCCACCAAAATAATTATCCCTGTGAATATTTCTTAAACCATTGTGGGCAGTAATTCTATTTTGACTAAACTTGTCTTTCATTTGTTGGAGTTGCTGCAAAAATGATTACTCTTGTGAATATATGTTTATTAAGACATTTTTTACTAATGTAACATATTTACAATACATACACTGAAAAGAAGAAATTCAACTTCAAATACTGTTAGATATTATTAGACAATAATAGGAATACACTGAATTATCAAGGTTATCTTATATGATTAACACATTAAAAAGCTAGGTATTTCAATACCAACATTTCAACCTTGTGAATATTTTTGAGGCTATGCTACTTAGAAAACGGTATGCTTGTTTGCAAAATACTTTGTTAGTGATTTGGCAAATAACATCATCTGGACCCATTCCCCCGCCAGACCTTGGCTGAGGTACTGTGTGATTATAGCATCTGCTTTTAAACTGGACTGTTCAACAGTACACAAAAGTTTAATAGAAGAGCCTCATGAAACTTCATACCAGCATTTCACACAGTTAAAGGTTACAACCATGAACAACAAACAACTGGTTAAAATGGGTAAAGAGCCATCTTACATTACAAACAAGGTGTAACAGTATTGTAGGTAGGGGAGTGTAAAGGGGTTGCTTCCTTGATCACAAGTTGCTGGAGGGGTGCTGAGTGCTTCAGGATACTTGTCAATTGGGCATGCATGCAGTATCTGTGTTCATTAAACTGCTGTGACTGACACTGTGACCGTTTAAATGAACGACTTTCAATGTAAGCAACTGCAGCAAGAAGGATAAAGCAAAAATCACCCAAAGTGAAGGTAATGGTCTCTTTTAAACAGCAAACCAAACATACAAAATGAAGAGAGAGTCTGTTGCACACCTGAGCAGCAGATAAAACGTTTAATGCACGTACAAATAAAATAGTTGGTAAGCGCTTTCACATCATTAACCGATGCTTCTTCAGACCATTAAAATCATAAACTATTACAAAACATTTTATACATTAATTAAAATACAAAGTAACCAGTAGGGTTACTTAAACAAAGCATGTGAATGTAAATGTGGTTTTAAAGAAACACTTTCTCAGTATAGAATGCAGGACATAATTTACATCTCGCTAGATAAACCAAATTAGTGCTAGAGCAGTCAGCATAAAGGGGAAACCTAAAAGTGTTGCCATTCTCCATGCAAGTGCAGTAGTTACAATTCTTACAGCTAAACATGCCTTGCCTCTGTGAGTGGGGATGGTTCACTGATCTATTATCATAACAGAGAAGTCTCTTCAAAGATTTCATGTTCTTGAAAGAAAAACTAGGTGTAGCACCTACAACAGCTAAAATACGTTCATCGGTGGTCAATACATGCCAATTATGTTTAAAAATGTTGCATATATGATTAGTAGACGATGAAAAAGATATCACCGTGCTGGATTTGCTGTTGCTATTGTCATTTCTTGTTGTACGAGGGTTTGCTGCATTTCTAGTAGCAGAAAAATACACACACCTTTTCCTTTTTCCTATCAGCTCCAAGCATAGTTAAAGAATGCATAAATAGCCTCTATTCAAAAAAAATCTACAGATAGAGTAGACAGGGCTGACTCCAAAGATCTATCATTGCTAATCAGCCTAGAAGCTTGTAGTGTCTGCTCTTTTACTACATTATTATAGATGTGTACAGGGTGCATGCTGTCAACTGCGGTGGTGGTGCTGCGGTAGCGTTGTCGCCTCACAGTTAGACATTGCCCGTTCGATTCTCAGTTAGAGTGTCTTCTGTGTGACGACATGCGTGAACGAGCGTTCCTTCATTGAAGGTTGTGCGTTAGGCCCAGCAAGCCAGCACATAAAACTCTACTGCCAATCATTAGCGGACCGGAGTTCCGCTGTGGCGACCCCTAACCGGGAAAAGCCAAAAGACACAAACAAACAAACAAACAGGGCGCATGCTGTCTCTATGTAAAATTGCATTTCTCCTGCCGGGCTTCCTATAAAGTTCACTGGTAATAGAAAAGTCACAATTTCTAAATAACTTCACATCTAAGAACTCAGTCTCACTACTGGAAGATTTCTTGGTGAACCTTAAGAAGGATGTAGTTGTTTACAGATAGTCTATGAACTGGTTCAAGACCTCAGGGTGGCAGTCCACAGGACAAAAATATCATCCACAAAACATCTGTAGTAATGGATGTAATCTGAAAACTGTTTATTAGTTAAAACAAATGTTTTTTCCTCAATGCGCTAATACCATATCTACACTACTGCAGCAAGAAGCTAATATAAGCTCTGTGCTACAATTTTCCAGTTTGCAGGACTTTTTATAGGTTCATGGGTAAATACTAGGCTCATTGCCCTAAAGGGCAAATTTAAGTCTAGGCAAGAGCCAGAGGTCAGAATCAAACCTTGCACCTTGCGTATATGAGGTGAATACCTTAACCATTATGGCAAACCCGATCCCTTTCAGCCTTCAACTCTGGAGTTGCGGGAGGTTCCAGTTTGGAAATTGCAAAACGTATTAATTGGCCTAGCAACTGTCTGCTACAATTGACATTATTATACATAAACTACTAAATGTACATACAAAACTGCAAAAAAAAAATGCAGATGACATTTCCTAAGTGCAATAAGGTTCTTAGGTGTATGAGAGATATTAGCAAATACCCATGGACTGCACAGGCGAGTGCCTTACAGTTCCTCAGCATGCTATGATACACACACACACACACACACACACACACACACACACACACACACACACACACACACACACACACACACACACACACACACAATCCTTCACACAGCATAGCAATATACAACTTGACATCACTCTTAAAGAGCTTTGAAAGTTCTCAAAGCAGACTGCATTTTACTACTCACTTTTATTTTCCCCTCCCCACCTTTAACATCTTGGTTACTGCGTCAAAATACAAATGTGATTGTGTTACTTTATTTTGGCCCATTTACCTCTACTGTTTCTCTTATCACAAGCTGCCAGACTCAGTATGATTTATTTCTCTCATCAGTCTTTGTCACAGAGCTACTTGGTACTTCATTACTATCACTCATTCCCTTTCCTCACTACGCCTCATTATTACTGCGCCTTAGTTTTAAAAGGCAGCGGCAGCCTACATCTCCAGCTGAAACCCACCCATCTTAAACATGAACCTTAGAACTGTACATTTCATAGACTGATGAAAACTGGTACAATGACAAGTATGTCTACATGTCATGAAAAAGATTCTTTACTCTACTGGTTCGTTACCACAGAATACCACTGCCATTTACAATAAGGAATTAGCCTGTCAGTGCGGCCCTCTCTGGCCTTGTAATTTAGTGACAGCATAGCATAAACCCATACCTCTCAAATGTACAGATTTTTACCTCATATTTTTGGTCCGTTTTTCATAAAATTGTGTTTTTCTGTCAAATCACTAGCAAATAATTGAACATTGAAGTCAGAAAATAATGATAGTTTCAGAATTTGTATTCTTTAGAACATTCACGCTAACACAAACCCTGTTATTCTATCAACTTTCTAATTTTGCAAGAGCATTATTTAAAATTGTCCCTATTTTTTTGGCCTTTATCTCCCCATTATTTGTAGATTTGTCCAGATTTCTTGCTCTAAGACTTTGACAGGTAAGAATACACCACATTAGTCTTTCATCAATTTCAGTGTCTAACTAAGCTTGTATTCTGAGTTAGTGATTAATGCATTCAACAAGCAAGCAACCTCATCTGCAGTTAAATGTAACAGCAATCTTGTAATCATCCCGAGTTCCCTCAGGTGACAGTCTCACTACATACATAATCTTCCAAGTACAATCTATACTTTAGAAGTTCAAATGTTAGCATATATCTCAACTTAAGAAATGATGTGCCTTGCAATGCACTGCATTAAAAACTTGTGTTTTGCCTATTACTACATTAAGTAGGGTCATCACTTATGATATGTAAGTATACTGTTATACTGCAGGGTTTATCACAGAAATAAGGCTATTGGCTGGCTATTAAACTTCATTCTGTACTACTCGGATCATTTCCTCAACCTTTTTTTAGCGACAGTGTGACTGAGTAAATCATTTTACCAGCACGTGTTTCAAGCTGCACCATAAAATGCGAGGTGAGCCTCGTGTCTAATGATGCTGCCTTGTTAGCAAATGAACATGTGCTCTTGCATTTAACCTTGGTCAAATAAATCCCTCTCCAACTTGCAAGCAGAGGTTCTGCAAATGTGAAACAGTGTAGCAGGACATTTGAAAGTGTGTGACACTTGTAATAGCAACATTTTCTTTTGTTAACCAATACAGATAAATAAATGGCATAACTTTTCTGGGTAAGTTCATTTTAAAAATTCAATCTGAAAGAATGCAATATCATGGGGAAATGTTCTTTGTACACTGACAGCCTGACAACATTCATGAGAGACCTGAGATACTACTGTGTAGTACATAACAATTCTGACTCTCAGATGTGGAAGTGTGTGGGTGTGTTCAGTCTGAACAAGCACAGAGAAATGCTACAGTTCAGTACTCAAAGAATGGAGCACAAAAATGAATTTAAATACATCTCAGGCATTAGCACTACACCTATAATTGTAATGCTTACAAGTATTCATTTGTTGTTTACTTCTCTTATGCTGTCCTTACCTTTGCTAAGCAGAATGAACTGCCTTCTTCATCACATGTGTCTCTGCAGACTGCAGCAGCCTTTAACGACTGATAGCTATTCAGAAATGCAGGAGGCAATCATTCATCAATCTACCCATCCATCTTATAAACTATATGTTCTGGTGAGGGATGATGTGGTAGCCAGTTGATCAGGGCAGACCAGGTTTCAGTATCCCAAGGAATAACCTACAATTTATCCTTCAGTATTCAAGGGCAAGTTGAGAGACATAATCTCACTGTTTCCTGGGTCTGTGCTAGGGCTTCCCTCCCTGAACTGTGACTGTTATCCATCCCATGGGAGATGCTCATAGGGCATCATCAGTAGCTATGCAAAATATCTCAAATTAATCCACTTAGCCTGGTGGTGCAGTACCTCTAATCTAAGCCCTTCCCAGATGGTTGTACTTCTCACTACACCATGCTGGTTCACCAACAGAAAACATTTGGAATAAAGAAGCAATGTGACATATTTTACTGGACCTGGCTTTGTTTCTTATTGGTCTAATTGAAGGTATCACATCAACATCATCACTATGTTGCTGTGTATAAAAGAGAGCAAGTCCATCAATCCTGCAAAGCAACCACTGATTGCTGTTTGTATCAGTGGTTTCACCTTCTTGAGAATAGTGGTACAGAATGTCAAGGAAACTGAGGGTTTTAATCTGTGATTCAGTACTTGTTCCATTACCACAGTCTAGTACAATGCCTGCATTACTGCCCATACTGCACTTATATGCTTCTTCATCTCCTGATCCCCTCTGTCATAATGAACAAGACCTCAATATACTTGCCCTCCACTGCTTGTTGAGGCTGCTCCCCTTTCGCTTATTACAACAATCCACTCTCTTCTGGCAGAGAAACATGACTTATGACTCAGTGGTGCTGAACATCAACCTGTCTGCATCAAGCTCTGCAGTAAAGGACTCCAATGCATGCTGGAGGTCATAGTTACTTAAGAGCAGGAGGACAACACTGGCTACAAACAACAGAGATGCAACCATAACATCCCCAGGACAGGTTATTCTCCAAACCCAGCTGTACCCTTTATTCCTGTCTATGGAACTCATGAAGAAGAAAGGAAATAATGCAAAATGCCAGATGGAATCCTTCAGCCATCTTGATCATATTCAGCACAACACAAAGAAAATGAACACAGCTAACTTTCTCTCTCCCTGCAAGCTCTGGAACTAAACTGCATACAGTACTGGCCATGGGACCACCTAGTGAATCAGAACCTCATAAAAGACATTCCGGGATGCATAGTTTATGCCTTATTGACATCTACAAACTACATGCTAACCATATTGGCAAACTCCCCTAGTCCCTTCAAGATCCATGCAAAAACCTAAAATTGATTTACTGTTTCAGACATGCAAAGAATTTTACAATAATCTTCCTGAATCAGAAACCCCACTATGCAGCTTTATTCTGCTTTCCAACACCTCAGTGTAGGCTTTCTTGGGAAGGATGAGGATTGCAATCCCTTTGTCAGAGCCAGATCATTGTCAAATTGGTACCAGCCAGGGCAATACCCCCCCACAGCCATACCAATGCCCCATTACATGGCTGTCTCTCTATAAAACAGCCTTCAAAACTGTCGCACTGCATTCTGTTTTGTTCTTTTATTTTCACAATGATCACTCCTGATTTGGATTTCATTTAAAACTTGCATGAAAATTGTGCAACAGAAACACAAAAAGACATTTGATGAATATAACAAAACCCTCACATTGAAAACAACTTAGGACAAATAACAGTAAACTTCTCTTCTTTTGAAATTCACATTTGTTGAAAATGTACCTGGCAACTCATTAAGAGACTTGCTGGATTTATAGTCAAATAGCATATTGTAAAGCAATACTTAGTGGCTATCTGAAGGGTACAGGAATTCAAAAGGCAAATTTATAAAGCATTTACTAACATGTTGGGAGTGCCCACTGGACACAAATGTCCCTTTTCAGGGGCAGCCCAGAAGCATTGTTTGGTGAAGTGACCTGGTCAGACTCACATGCTACACAAACAAAGGCTGTAAAAATCAAATCATGCACTACAGACGAAACAAATTGTTACAGATCAACACAGTGTGTTCAACATCAGTATTGTATTCCTGTAAAAACCAAGTTAAATTAAAAATGCATTCAGAGTTTATATTTTAGCATTAAACTTGTGGACTTCATGCTGCCTAGCTTATTCATGGCCAGATAATAAACACACTCAACAGCCAACAAAACAAGGAAACCAAGGGCCGTAGCCAAAGAACATGGTTCTCCATCATCAGATGCTCCTGTTTACTACAATCGGTTCCTTCCATTACACCATAGCTATTTTGAGATATAGAAACTAAGTATTTAAACACACAGATACAGGCACACACACACAACCATCAATTACAGGCACTCACATGACTACATACATTCAAGATATTTGCTTGTGCTCAAATGAATGAACAAATACATAAACAGTGACTGAGAAGTGTAGTTAATCCTACTGCTGAGAGAACCATAAAGTGCAACCCGCTGAACCCCCAATTCTCTCCCAACCTCTAAGCTTAAGAGTCAAGAGACAAAAAACTCAAAATCAGGAACAGATTTCAAATATTTCTCTTATTTACTTAGAAAGTTGACAGATTAATAAGATTCTCATTATCAAGCATATCCTGGGACATGCTTTTAAATTCACAGTCCACAACAGTTTGCCAGAAACCCACAAATTTTACAAGGAACAGACCAAAATACATTTCGACTTCTTTGACCAAAAATTCTAGACAAAGACAAAAATAATGGGGGTGGGGGAGTAGACTACTGAAGGGAAAAATTATTTTATTTTATTTTATCTGTTTGTAACCAGGTAAACAAACCGGACAAAGTGTTCCTTTCCATGGGCGCCTCAGTACTATAGTCCGAGTGATTTCTCAAAGTTACACAGTAGACAAATGGAGGTGGAAGGATTCAAACCCTGCACTTCTGACTACAGGAAGAAGTTTAACAACTCAGACCCTGAACTTTGACAAACTCTAATTCCCTTAAAAGGTTAACAGAACAATACGTGTTGCATGGATATGCATTTTGTGAATAATAAGAATAATGAATGTCTGGCATTATTAATTGATTATAATATTCATTGAATTAACAGAATATGAAATTAATGAAGGCCTAGCAGTTAGTGCAGAGGATTAGGGCTTACATCTCTTAATGAGTTGCCTTCTATAGTCAAAGGTACAGGGTTTGATGCCTTCTGCCTCCATTTGCATACTGTGTGACCCTGAGCAAGGACAGGGCATACCCATGAGCAAAGGTTTTCTGGACAATAATTATGAACACTTTAATGACTAGCATTATTGATAACAATAAAGATCAGCATTATTTGGTTAACCAGAAATGAGCTCTGTTCTGTTCACACACACACACACACACACACACACACACACACACACACACACACACACACACACACAACATACACACACACACACACAAACATACACACACACACACACACACACACACACACACACACACACATACACACACACACACACTTTTCAATAAATTTCCACACTTGACCGAGATTCTGTGATGGGAGCAAAATGCTAGGGTGTGATTCCATGATTTCCGAAATGTTATAAAATGGCAGCAAAACACCAGTGGTAGAAAGTTCCAAAAGCATGAAAAAATGATTGAGTATAATTCAAGATGGCAATATGCTAAATGGTAAAGCATTATTCCAAAATTTTATCTATCAAATGGCAGCAAAATTTCAGAAGTGTGAAGCTCCACAGTAAAATGGCAAGTAGGCTCACCAAAAAATCTGCACTTTGAGTGTGCCGCTGCAGGAAGCCTCATTATCATTGGCTCAAATGTAGAGCCAATGAGAGAGACAGAGACGTCCTGGTGTTAGAACAACCAGGCACTGTATATGAATAGCAAAGAGAAGATGCCAGTGAGCTTTTTTTTTGTTGCTGTTCTGGAACATTTTCAGGCTCCACCACTACCACCAGCAGCAGCACCAAGCCCTAGGCAGATTTCCAGAACCCATGAGTCCATCTGAAAGTCATTCTGCATGGCTTAATCAAACACTCCCATATAAAGGCCTTCACCAGTACTACTGTTGTGATCTGTTGATATGCATCACTCCTATCTGGATACCTTTATGCTGGCATTGCATAGAAGACATCTTCCTGCAACTTGACAGCTTTACTCACTAACAGTGCTCATCAGCAGCAGGGTCTTGTTCTTTGTGCTACCACTATAACAAGCGCCTACTACCTTCTGGCCAGAGCTCCAAAATGCTGCTTCATTTGCTGTAGTATTAGATTCCTTTCGGACTCTATTTCCCCAGTTTCCATCAGTAATGGAGAAAAACTCTTCCTGAGATGATTGCTGAACTCATCCCACATTGAAGCATTTGCTATTTGCTCACAAGAAACCCACATGACCCATTTGGATTTCCCAGTCCTGTCAAGCCCCTTCCCTAGCCATCTGACTAAGCCATCATCAAGTGGTGATCAGTTGACAGCTTGACCCAGTTGTCCCATACCTACGGCATTACATCTTGTACAAAGGCCAGACTTAAGATAATTCAGGGGAACACGAAAAGGACATCAGTACTCACTGGTGGTCAAGCAGAACCTGCAGCTGATCCTGTATATGTACAAAGAATTAATGGTTTCATTTTATTTTCCAATAAACAGTGCACAAGCTAGGGATAAGGAGGATACTGCACAATAATAAAAGAAATAACACAAGAAATATGATTGTTTGGCACAAATGAACTTCAGGGAAGAAGCAGGTTTGTGGTGCAAGATGATGCTAATTATGAATCATACTGCACAATACTGCACAATAATAAAAGAAATAATAGGGTTGGGAGGGTGGCTTAATGGCTAAGGTGTTTGCCTTACAAACACAAGGTGCAGGGTTTGAGTCTCACAAGGGATAATTGGCTAGGCTTAAAATGGCTCACAAGGGCAGTTAGCTTAGTACTAAACTATAAACCTATATGCTACTAGTGAAGAAGAAGAAACAGTAGCAGGAAGAGAGACATTTCTTTGTGGTACATTTCGTGGGGGATATGTGGCTAAACTGACATTCAGCTGAAGGGAAATATGTTAAAGTTTGGTTCACTCTGAAGTAGTCTTTTTAAAAGAAAGCACTTAGTTGTTGTGTTTGTTGAATTTGGTGCCATGACCAAGACTTCAATAACCAAATGCACGGGGGGAAATAATGTCTTTGGCTCTCAAAGCAACAGGAGACAGCAAGCAGTATGGCAGGCATCAGCAGCAGGCTGGCCAGTGGGCAAGTCAGTGGCAATAAAATTGCTTTTATAACTGGTGTGTGTGGACCAATACCTCCTTCACAGTGTCCTAGGGGTCATTACCTAAAATGCATACTGGAGCATAAATGTGACTATAGTAGCATGCATGATTTCCTCCATGGTGTAGCACTTCTGCATATTGTAGTTGCATAAGCATGTACTGTACACTGAGCATAATATTCATTATGTCTTCTGTCCCCATGCACTTGGTTAGTAAAGCTGTGGGCATGGCAGTTTGCGCTTCCCTTTTGGCCCCTAGGGAATTCACAACAGTCATATTTCTCTGCAGCTGAATGTCACTTCAGCCATGTGTCCCCAACCAAATGTACCACAAGGAAATGTCTCACTGCCTTGGTGTCTGAATCCATATTTAGTAAATTACTCCAATGATATACTAGTTTCTACTGAAACTTGGTTAAAGAAAGCTATACTAGGTAATGATGTCATCCTGTCTGGATTTAATATACTCAGGCTTCACAGGAAAAAAAAAACATGCTAATGGTGTTGCGATTATATATAAAAACTGGTTAGAAAAAAAACACTCCTACAGATCCCAAAATGTAACAATGTGGGTTATACCACTCCTCAAGATCAACAAATGAAAGTCTCTATGTATGCCATCTATATATATTCCATCTGGTAACAACATTTCAACAACAGAAGATATCCATTACTGTATAACTCACTGTAATCAACAGAAACTGTTATAGTAGGCAACCTCAGCACATACTAGCATGTGATCAACAGAAACACTCCCTCAGAATTGATTAACTTACCCAGCTTTACACAGCTAATCATCTCTACAACTAGAATCAATAAAAAGTCTGACATGCACTTAACTTTAGACTGGATCCTTACCAATAAAGCCAAACACAATTCAAACCTCTAGGCATCTGTCAGATGCAATAAATGACCACCTTTCCATCTATGCAGTCAGAAACTGCAATATCCACCTAATCAAAACATAATTTATAATCAAATACGTTATACAACAACATTTAACAAAGACTCCTTTATTAATACACTGACTGGAATATGAAAATCCATGTCACGTGACGGCACTATTTCACATTTCAAAGAAACATTTATAAATATTCTTAACAACCTAGCTCCTATACAAATAAAGAGCAAAATTATTCCATGCACCATGGCTAACTAAAGAAGCTAAAACGTAATGCTTCAAATAGACAAAGCCAGGAAAGAATGGTATAAAGGTAGAGCACAAAATACATTTCATACATTTAAGCATCTCAAAAATCTTAAGGACCACATTAAAATAAATAAATAAAGCTATTATACCAGCCTCCAATATAAACACAAAAAAATGACACTGTCATCATTAAACCAAAAAAAGTACATCTTGGCCAAACCACTACACCCTCTCCTTCTACAGAACTGGCTCAATATCATTTTAATTTAACTCCTACACACACACACACACACACACACACACACACACACACACACACACACACACACACACACACACACACACACACACACAC
This sequence comes from Protopterus annectens, assembly GCF_019279795.1. Classification (NCBI taxonomy): domain Eukaryota; kingdom Metazoa; phylum Chordata; order Ceratodontiformes; family Protopteridae; genus Protopterus; species Protopterus annectens. Next base: position 159,115,545 of record NC_056738.1, read on the forward strand.
ACACTCACAGTATTATAGCTGTTTGCTGCATTATTTAATATCTGCACTTAAAGTTACATTTTAGTCGAATTTGATCGAAAGTTTGTTTGTTGTTTGTTTAATTTAACTGTTGAGGCTGCCCACTAAAGTGTGCTAGCCTGTGTAACTGATTTATTACTGTTTCTGCATTTTCTGTGTGTTTCTATCTAAAAAACAAAAAAACCCAAAAAAATAATCCTTGTTTTCCCGCCTCTCCTCGACTAGTTTAGACCAGTTTACAGGCTTTGCTGTATTCTGGGCTGTGGTGTAGTTCCTGTGTTGTCCATTACCTTACTTGGATAGAAGGAAGTTTCTTTGCCCACCAGTGGGAGTGGGGAGCCTTGAGCAGCCTACCTGTCCCTGTAGGAAGTGACCTCAGCACAAGAGCTGTAGTAATTGGTTGTTTTGGACCATTTCTAGCTTTGTTGAAGTTCCCTGTTTAAAATCCGTGTTTGTGCGGCTTTGCGGGATTGTGCGCATAGCGCAGCGCCGGTTAAACAAGGTTAAACTTCTTCTGGCTCCGCCAAGTCTGCTCTTCAAATTTTCCCTTAAGGAAGCTCTACTCTTAGTATAATCAGACTACTCGCTATATTATAAGCCTAGCACTTGTTCTCAAAACTTCTCTACTAAGTAAGCACTCTCATACTAAGTAAGCACTACATCCACCTACCACCCCTGTGAATATCCACTTCCCTTAAAGGCACAGCACTCCCTTATACTGTTCTAGCATGTAGAGTGGTAGATTACTGGTGTCCTCTCCAGTTCAGCTGGTTAATCTGGGTATCTTGAGACAATGCTACAATTGTCTCATGTACACAGACAACCCTCTCCTCCTCCCAACAAACACAAATACATGTGAGAGATGCAACTATATAGCCAAACTAGAGGCTGAACTCTCTCAACTCAGGGCTGGCATGACTAGACAGGAGGAGATGGTAACCACACACACAACAAACCCAGTCCCACATAGACCTACCACAACTGCAAACCAAACACATAAAAACACAAAGACATACTCGGAGGCTCTAATAAAAAACTTACCAAAACAACAGAGGCTCCCAAAGCAGACATCCAAAAATCCACCACCTCAAAACAAAACACATGCAACACATACTTCAATAAATCAGTGTGTCAATCAATCACAGCCCTTAAGGCCAAACACCATGCCTGATGCACTAGTAATAGGTGACTCTATAGTCAGACACACTGATGTCCCGCTTACCAGGCTGAACAAGGAGAGGGTGACTCTGAGCTGCCTATCGGGAGCTAGGATCCGCCATATAATACACTCACTCAGGTCACTCCAAAGCAAGTACAAATATGACTCCGTCATTGTCCATGCTGGCGTGAATGACCTGAGACGTACCTCCCTGGACTACATGAAAAGAGACATAGAGGAGCTCTCTGATTATGTAGCCCAGGCTGGTATGACCCTGACCCTCAGCAGCATCTTACCCTCACCAAGAATGATGCCACAATACAAAGACAAGATGATCAGCTTTAATAATTGGCTCAAGTACTGGTGTCATTCTAAGGGGATCCAATGTCTGTCTGCCTGGGATGACATGTTGGACAAGCCACGCTGCTTCGCAAGGGATGGCTTGCACCTGTCACCACTGGGCTTCTGGATATTGTCTAAGGCTCTTGCCACCCCCATAGTGCCTTTTTTAGGCAAGGCTCAAAAGACAAACCCACCTCCTTAGAAAACAAAAATGGAAAAAAACTAAGGGTAATGCTGCTCAACGCCAGAAGTCTAAATCTCAAGATGCAGGCACTCGATGCACTCCTCAGTATGGAGAACATCGACATCTGTGCAGTAACTGAAACCTGGTTCAAGGCTCCTGAGAGCACCCCAGCGCTACCAGGCTATACCTCATATCATGCTTTTTGGACCCAAAACCTGGGCCGAACCACAAAGGGAGGAGGAGTGTCCATATTCATCAAGGACACCCACACCTCCAGGTTAGTAGCAACACATGAAGCATCAGAGACCATACAGGTGCAACTAACCATAGGCAAAACTGCTATACAACTGGTAGCATGTTACAGACCACCCTCCCAATCTCAGGAACCCCACTCAGCCTTCCTGAAGACATTGGAGGATATGAATGTATCACAAAATACCATCATACTGGGAGACTTCAACTACCCTAACATAGATTGGATACATTATTCTAGCCCTAACACCCTAGCCCAAAGGTTCCTGGAATTCATAAATTCAAATGCACTGGAACAACTAGTCACCTCTCCCACTAGAGGAGATAATATACTAGACCTGATCATCACAAACATGGGGACAAAATGCTCCACACCGGAGGTATACCCCTCACTAGTGAGATCTGACCACAAACTAATCACCCTGGATATACATGTCCCACCTCCACCCCCAGCACAAAAGACCACAGTGAAAAACTTCTCAAAAGCAGACTTCACTCTTCTTAAGACTGAGATGGTATCCTTTAAGCCCACTGGGCCAGTGGATACCACATCCCACAATGCTGAATCCTTCACAAATGCTTTATATGGACATCTCCAAGAATGCATGTATCATGCAATCCCAAATAAATCCAAGTCCCTCTCCACCAAAGGCAAGCGTCCTGTCTGGTGGACCTCAGCCATTAACAAATTGTATAACAAAGAAGGAAGCTACTGCACGACAGAGCAAAATCCCATAAAGGGAAGACATCTCTGATCAACACTAGCAGAAAAGTACAGTTTTGTAGATGTTCAAGATCCACATTGCTGCAGTCCTAACACTTGGGTAGTCCGCTGTCCAACAACCAACCAGCCTAACACCAAGAATATGTACAATATATACAATATATACAATAAACACAATATACACAATATACCTCAGATGGATAACCCAACCCACACAACCACCTACATTTATGGTAGGTACAAACTGTACTATGTTCTTCATCTCACATTGCTGCAGTCCTAACACTTGGGTAGAATCCCAAAGCAGAGGTAAGGGAGGATGGCTAAACTATAATGAAGCAGGAGCTGCCAGAATGCCCTGCAACACAGCAGCAATGGAAGGTGGTAATGCCTAGAGAAGGTATGCACTGAACTCCAAGTGGCTAGCTGGAATCTCTTTACCATGATGGGAATAACAGAAAGCAATGCAAAATCCAATCCACTTAGAAATAGTTTGTTTTGACACGGCTTGCCCCTGAGGCACAAGCAAAAGAAACTAATAACTGCTGAGATTGCCTGAACCCTTTAGTTCTGTCCAAATAATAGTAGGCAAATGAATAGTTTGGTTTAAAGCCACACTAGAAACCACTTTAGGCATAAAGGAAGGATTTATCCTTATGGAAAATTAAGAAAGGCTCAACTGCCATAAGGGCCTGCAATTCAGAAACCCTTCTTGCAGAGGTAATGGCCAACAAAAAAGCAGGCCAACAAAAAAGCAGTCTTCCATGACAAATATTTCAACTCAGCAGTAGCTGCAGGCTCAAAAGGTTGTAGAGTGAGTTTCTCCAACACAAAATTGAGATCCCAAGCTCTAAGAAATTGCTTGAACAAAGGATGAGAAAACAATGGTGGGTCACAATCATAGTGAGCTGAAATTGCTGCAGCATGAATCTTAATAGAGGAGAAAGACAAACCTTTGTCCAATAACTCAGTAAGATATTGAAGAGCCACACTTAAATCAGGCTCAGAAACATCAAATTCTTAGCTGCACTCCAAAATAAAAATCTCTTCCATTTATAGGCCTTCTAGCTTCCAAAATCACATTCAAATCTATGGTTTAAAACAGAACATGCCATGCTGTTAGGTGAAGAGAGTGAAGTTTGACATTGAGCAAATGACTGTCCTCCTGGGACAACAGATGTGGAATCAAGCTATCAAAATCATCCTTGGCTTGTCCTGTCTGACCTTCAGAAGTACCTTTGGGAGCAGGAGGTGGAAAGGCATACACATGAAGATTTTTCCAACTGAAAGAAAGAGCATCCACTTTCCAAGCTGTGGGATGAAACCGCTTTGGCAGCTGGTGGTTTAGTGGAGAAGCGAACAGATCTATGTCTGGAGTTCCCCAGGACACTGTCAATTTCTGAAATACATGAAGATCCAGTTTCCACCGTGGGGATCCATGATTTGTCTGCTTAACACATCTGCTAAGGAGTTGTAAACTGAGAGCAGTCTCCCACAAAATCATTGCTTGCCTGCATAGAGGATAAGAGCTTGTTGATGTACCACATGACAGTTGTGTTGTCTGTTAGAATCAACACCTGCCCTGGAAGAAGTAAATCCTTGAAAGCTATTAATGCAAACTGGACTGCTAACATCTCCTTCATGTCGATATGTAGATGTTGTAGTCTGGCAGGCCACTTGTCTTGTATCCACTTTCCATTTAGATGAGCTCCCCAAGCTTTGTCTGAGGCATCTGTCGTTAAAATCTTGTTTAGGTGACATTCCTGAGCCCACCACAAAAATTCCTTTTGAATGCAAGGTATTATTTGAATGACAGTGTCCAGATCCTGGCAGTGCTGTGTCCATACATTTTTGAGATACCATTGTAGCTTCCTCATATGCAGTTTGGCATTGGGAAGCACCAGAATACAAGATGCCATGAACCCTAAGGCTTGAAGGACTGTCCTTGCAGTCAGCCCGGACTGATGAGATAGTTGATGGAAGTAAAGGGATAGACTCTTTGGCCATCTGGGATGCTGTATTCAGTCTCACACCCAGAAAGCACATGTCTTGAGAGGGTACTAGACTGGACTTTATTTCGTTCACAGAATACCCCAGGCATCTTAGCACTGCTATCACATATTCCAAATGATGAAGAAGCTCTTCCTTCCTTGAGCCAGAATCAGGCAAGCGTCCAAATAAGGATAGATTTGTATTCCTTTCAGCCTGAAGAAAGCTATCACTGGAGCCAGAACTTTCGTAAATACTCGTAGATAAGCCAAAGGGCAATGCAGAGAACTGATAGTGAGAATTCCCAGTCATACTTCCTGCAACTTAGTCTGATAGGAACATGAAGATATGCCTCTTTGAGATCCAAAGTTACCATCCAGTGATCCTTGCCCAGCAGAGGAAAAAGTTGTTGTAACGTCAACATCTTGAACTTGGGAATGTCCAGATAAGTGTTGAGGATAGATAAATCCAAAATTGGTCTCCACGTGTTCCCCTTTTTGGTACAAGGAACAGGCGAGAATAAAATCCTAGGCCTCTTTCTGGCATAGGAACCGCTGTATGGCCCCTATTTGGAGTAACAGAGAAATTTGCTTGTGAGCCTCTATTCTTTGTTGAGGAGGAATGTCTGGCATGCCCTTGAAAGGAGGCAAGGTATGGAAATAAAACCTGTAACCGTGATGTATGATGTCCAATACCCATCTGTCTTGGGTAATCAATCTCCAATTTTCTTTGAAAAGTGCCAACCTTCCTCCCAAAGGTGCTGCCAGGCGAGAAGGTTCTGGCAGCTGAAAAGGTAGGTCATTGGGTTTTTTACGAAAGGACTGACCCCTGCCCTCACCTGAAGACTGTGCAGGAGAACTCCTGTCCTAGGCCTGAAAGAGCCCTGACCTCTGCCCCTGCCACGTCTAGATCTACCCCTAGACTGGGAATCATAAGAAGGATTTAGTAGGCCAATTTCTACTAAACTGGAGGCTGAACCTGCAAAAATTCTTTAACAGTCTGCATAGAGTTAGCCTTGTCTTCCATTTTCTTTAAAACTGCCTCAACAGGAGAACCAAACAAGACATCAGATTGCAAAGGGGCATCCAAAATCCTAGTTTTAACATGGTCAGATAAATTTTGATCCCGCAGCCAGGCATGCCTGCGAAGAACTGACCCAGTGGCAGCCACCCTGGACGAGGCCTGTACAGCATCAAAACCACATTGCAAAGAGTGCTTACCCACCTGTTCAGAAACATGCACTAAATCTTGTAACTCTTTACAATCAATACCTTCCGCCAGAGCATCAACCTTAGATTTCAACTGTGAAAGGAGATAATTTTGATATTTCAACATGTGAAACTGGCAATTCAAAGCTCTCATGGCTAGAGTGGAAGAAGTATAAACTTTCTTTCCCCATCTATCCAAGGCCCTGGCCTCTTTATCTGCAGGAACCGGATTCTTGACAACAGAAGCCTTAACACCCTTAGGCCCCTGACTAACAGTTTCAGGGTCTGCCCTAGGACTCTTAAAAAGATACTTATGAGCTTCAGGTACCCTGTAATACCTATCAGGTTTAACAGGAGCAGGAGGCAAAGAATTAGGATTTAGAGAAGCCTCTGCAAATACATCTTCCACTACATTTAGAACAGGAGGTATAGCCAAAGGCCTATGCTGGAGTAAAAACAAAAATTCCCTAAGCCTTTTCCTGGAATCAGAGAAGTCCTGACCTTCCCATTTAAAATGCTCTCATGGAGTGAAGGGTCTCTGAAAAAGAAAAATCCTCAGGAGGAGAAGCTGAAGGAGTAGAATCATCCACATCAGAATCAGAATAATGAGCATACTCCTGTAAGTCTAAGACTCAGACACATCGAAACCTGTTCCCAATCCCCAACACTGGTTCCATCCTAGGCCTTTTATCAGGAGGGGGCATAGAGCCTCTAATTAAAGTAATTAAATCTTCTGCCATTTTAAGCATGTGCTTCTTGGGCACAGAACCAGAAGAACTAGGAGTGACACCCACAGAAGCTAAACTAGACCTGCCTCTAGGGAAGCCTTGGAAGCAGAAAGAGAGGCCTAGACCCCTTAGGAAGGAGGAGTACAGTAATCTGAGAAGCCCCTACAGCCTGACCTGCCTCCTGGGAGGCCACATCCTGTAAAATCAAAGTTTCCCCCTGAGACTCTAGAGAGGCCTCAACCACCGGTTCCACTGTCGCCTCTAGAGAACTGACGTCCGGTTAGGACGACTCCACTAACCTAGGTTTAACTGCCTTGTCCTTGGGAGCATCCGACGGCATTTTATAATTACACCGCTTCCCAAAGACCAACCTTGCACAATCCAACCTCCGCTTTATAGTGCGTTTATTAAACCTAGCACAAAAGCGGCATCCAACAACGTCGTGCTCAGGTCCTAAACAAGGTATATACAAATTATGGTAATCCCTATGCGGTATCTGTTTCCCACAAGAAATACAGTTATTCACTTTTTCTGACATCCGGTAAACCACTGAGGCAAGAAAAACAAAATATTCCACGGGTACTTAACCAACTCTGACTTCGGTCTGAAACGAAAAATTTCAGAACGGCACTTGCAACACTGCTTCTGCATCGGACCATGCGGCAAAAGACTGAAGATAATTTGTACCCTGACGTTCTGATGTCAGTCAAATGCGCCCTGACCGACGTCAGCCTTATACTCTGATATTCGGGCCGACCGAGGGACAGCGGACTACCCAAGTGTTAGGACTGCAGCAATGTGAGATGAAGAACATCTACATTCTCTCATAAAAACATCCAAGGCCAACTTTGAGAGAAAAATCGCTAAGGACACTAAAGATAACCACAAAGCCTTCTTCAGCTATGTTAGAAACCTGGGTGGAAACCCTCAGATATGCTCAGAGTTAGTTCATAACAACAAAAAATACACTGAACCCACAGATATTGCCAACATTCTGGCTGACAGGTTCAGTGCAAATTTCTCCCCTCCCTCACTCCCAAAAAAAGAAATACTTATCCCAGCTGAATTTAATCTCCCTGTCATCTCAGATGTCCAGGTGAGAGCCGCCCTCAGCAAAGCTAAAAACACAGCATCAATGGGACCTGACAGTATCCCGGGTTGCGTGCTACGTGAACTCCAAGAGGAGCTAAACCCACACATAAAAATGCTATTTAACCTTAGCCTTACTACAGGATATGTACCTGGCATACAGCAACAGTGGTCCCACTCCACAAAGGGGGTACCTCTACAGACCCTGGGAACTACCACCCCATAAGCTTAACCAGCCTGGTCTGCAAAGCTATGGAAAGAATCATTATGGAACTCATAAACAGAGACATTGGGGACCTACAGACACTTGACCCCACCCAGTTCGGCTTTGTAAAGGGCAGATCCTGCCTTTTGAACCTGGTTGACTTTTTCGAAACAGTCACTAGAGCCATTGATGAGGGCAAAGCAGTCCATACAGCCTACCTGGACTTGGCTAAGGCCTTAGAAACAATACCCCACTCAGGCATCATAGATAAGCTCAACAGCTTAAATGTAAACCCTTATATCACTAGATGGGTTGCAAACTGGCTAAAGGACAGAACCCATAAAGTTAAAATCGCTGGAGCAATGTCAGACTCAAAGCCAGTCACAAGTGGTGTCCCACAGGGATCTGTCCTGGGACCCCTCTTGTTCGGCATTTATTTCTCAGATGTTAAAGCAAACATGGGAGGGTTGTGGCTGACAAAGTTCGCAGATGACTGCAAACTAGGCGCCATAGTCGATACACCAGCGGACACATACATCCTACAAAAAGGCCTCACAGACACGGACAACTGGTGCTGGAGTCATGGCCTTAAACTAAATGCCAAAAAATGTATAGTCATCCCCTTTGGGAAAAATAAAGTACCCACAAATTATCACATAGACAGCAACCCACTGAGTACGGAAAAAGTAATCGGAGACCTAGGAACCCAAGTCGACAGCGACCTCTCATTTGACACCCTCGTTGCCAAAGTGGTTAGAAAAACATTCTACCTTGCACACCTTATCATGAAGGGATTCACATCCAGATCCAAGGATGTCATTGTACCCCTATACTCCTCCCTCATCAGACCCATGATTGAGTACAATGCCCCATTTGGTATGTACCTCACACGGCATTTGCAACAGCTGGAGAGACCACAAAAGTACCTCACCAAGAGGATCAAGGGTCTCCAATGTATGTCTTATTCTGCCAGACTAAAGAAACTCCAGCTCTATTCAGTAGCATACCACCTGCTCAGAGGTGATCTCTGCCTGACGTACAAGGCCATGTCCAATCAGGAACTGATGGACATGCTCCACCTCAAAAAATCCAAATCCATCAGAACCACGAGAGCTAAAGACTTAAACCTCGGCACAAGTATGAATAGGACATGCTGGAGGGATAGATTCATAATCCAGAGGCTTCCCATGCTCTGGAACAAGATCTCAGTTCATGTTAGGCAGAGCCCCTCACTGACTCTCTTCAAGAGAAATCTTGATGAGTGGATGGGAGATCGTAAGTTTACCCCAGGGGTCACTTCTATGTCACTACTAGACAGGGGCACAGTAAACTAATTCTATTATATAAGGGGGACCTTCACTGTGTCACTACTAGACAGAGGCACAGTATTCTAAATCTATTCTGTGCATTTTGTACCATTTTATGGGGTGGCAAAAGCCACATCACTATGGCTAGGCTTACAAATGCCCCAGGGCAGATAGCCTAGTACTAAACTATGAAACTATGAAACTATATCTGATTAAGAATACTAGCAATTTACCTCTCTGTCTCTCCCCATATCCTGTCCTAATCAGTCACATTCATTCTCCTTCCTACCACTTATTGTCAGCATCCCACAAGGATCACTATTAGTCATCTTATTTAACATTTTTACAAGCTACATACATCCACCTGCCTAGCTAGCATTGTCCAATATTGTGATGACTCAACCTGATATCTGTATCCTCATCCATACCAACACTTTAGGACATCATCCAAAATTCTTTTACTGCTATTGAAACTTGGAGAAACAAATCTATTTTAAGTCCTAAATAAACAAACCTTATGCTCTTTAATCCTAAACAAAACCAAAAGGAAACACAGTCTTTTGAAATAAGGTCATCCAACAACACAAAATTTGAAACTGTAACCCAAACAAAACTTCTGCGGGTCCTGCCAATAACCCCAAATTTGACCAACACATATTGCAAGCCTTTAAAAAAGCACACCAAAAACTTAGCTCACTTGCCTCTTCCTATAGAACCAAATACTACCTGACAGATGATGCAAGACAAACATTAGCATCTGCCTACCTTCACTATATTTAAAGCTAAATTCTCTGTCTGTTACAATAAAGCAGACAAATTTGTTGCCATCCTTGTGTATAAGGCTCATCATTACAGAGTCCTGAAACAAACAAAAAGGGGCTTGAGCCATCACACTATCTAACGCACTTACAACTTATTACTGCACAAGCTTCTACATGCACCAGAAAAATGCCCACCACTAAAAGATAACCCACAACACTACGCTCCAGGAAGAGACCTTCGCCCAACCAGTAAACTGGTAGTAATAACAACAAAGTCTAATAAGTCACAGGTGACTCACTATACTCAAATTACATATCTGATCTCTGGAATACCATACCAACATATCTAAAACAGACCATGAGGCTTTTTGCCTTCAAGCCTTACTACAACAACTCTTACATCACACACATCATCAACATGTTCCTGATATGGGTAACTCCAATCAGCTTGTTCCCCATGCCCTTCTATAAGCTCTAGTACCTACTACATAACTCTTTCTGCCATTCCCCCTCAATTACCTTTCTATTGTAATCCTCACTTTACATTTCAGTTTTGTTCTGACCTTAATACCTACTTTACATTTTAGTTTCTTTCGGACCTTCTCACTTTACACATGTCCTTCAGATACTCTCCACCACACTCTTACAACCAGGCTCCTTGTCAGTATGTGCTCTAGTATCCATGTTCCCACTATCCCTCACTCATCAGCTATACAATGCCTTTCTCCCTCTTCTAGCTTTAACTATTATGTATCTACCAACTAATGTTTCATTGTACTTACCTCAAAATATTTCTTCCTAGCATCCATACTGTAGCCCTCATTACCATGTCTTATAAGTCATATCTAATCTCTTCTTGTCACATACATTACAAATGAATTGTTTGCATACTAAATATTTATACTTAATATTACATTCTTTGTATAATGTCACCACAGAAGTAAACATGTTTTATCTTTGTATAACCTCACTACAGAACAATTACATGTTTGTATCTAGTTGTCTTGTAATGCATCTTTGTAAAAATTTGTTTAGTCATGAGTATCTTAAATGTGTAAAAATATGGTTAGTCATGAGTATCTTAAATGTGTAAAAATATGGTTAGTCATGAGTATCTTAAATGTGTAAAAATATGGTTAGTCATGAGTATCTTAAATGTGTAAAAATATGGTTAGTCATGAGTATCTTAAATGTATCTTCTGGAACTTTTCTCCAGAGCCTCCACTGAAAATCAGCTTTGCCCAGTTGGACTTTCCTATTCATCAAACACAAATAAATAAAGTTCAACTGATGAGAAAAAAACAGCAGTTTCCAATATATTAAGACAAATATTTGAGAGGAAGAATGAATCACACCAATGAATAATAAACTGCAAAGGAAGAGCTAGAGATATAATCTAGTTGCCATCTATGCCAACTTAAGCAGACCTAGACACCACAGAGTTGTGCCATTTGTAGTTCATATTGTAATAATCTCAAGGATGAGGTAATAGCATATGCAGTACGAGAACATGACTGGAGCAGAGTGATCACAGATTGGTTTTAGTGCAAAGAAGCAAAGCAATGTATCTGATATATGGGGGTCACTGCTCCAAGCTCCCCACAAACTGACAGACACAACATGTGCAAGTGCAACTACTGCATTAAAATCTGCCCTCAGACTCACTGGGGCAATTACTTCATTAAAATCTGTACTCAGACTCACCAGGGCAATTCCTGCATTAAAATCTGCACTCAAGGCTCACCAGGGCAATTACTGCATTAAAATCTGCACTCAGAATCACTGGGGAAATGACCGCATTAAAAATCTGCACTCAGACTCATTGGGGATACTGGGAAAATATGTCACAATACAAACGTCTGGACATCAAACAATTTCTGCACAGGTGAGAATTTTATAAAATATGATCTTAAAAACAGGCAGAGTGCATTTAAACCATACTACAGTGTCACCTCAGCCATGTACTCGCTCGTTGACCACATATTTTCTAACATGAAACAAGACAGACCTACTGCTACCATCTTCCTTGACCTTAGAAAATTTTCATAGACAGTGCTTCCATCTTAAGAGGAAAAGAACTCAAGTCTAAACCTAATCATTCTAATTGTGTAAATAACATCCACATTTACAGGCTTTCTCCTACAGATTGCAAAAGAAAAGCAAGCAAGATAATGTTTTGTTGCAAAAGAAACAAACTGATCGTGGTAAAGCTTTTGTTGAGCAAAATGTCCACGGAAATATTTATTTACTTATTTTGAGATTTGTAAATTTGGATAGTCCAATTGAGTGCGGGCTCATTTTCAGTGGAGGTCTGGCTAAGAAAAGCTCCAGAATACAAAAAATAAATAGGTAGTCCGAGACAGGGATTTATGGTTAACAATCAAAGTAAAATTATAACGTGCAATTAACTGTTGGTAGGACAACTTTTCAAATCATTTCCAGCTACAGGACCCTCTCCATGAATCAGGACACCCACTCTGCCTATATGGATATACTTGTGTCTATCAAGCTACATCCGAACACCATTTTGGGAGACTTTAGCTATCCAACCATTGACTGGGTTAATTACTCATGCTCAAACTCACTTGCCCAAAGGTTCCTTGACTTTGTTAATGCCAATGCCCTGGACCAGCTGGTTGACACTCCCACAAGGGGTGCCAACATCCTGGATCTGGTGATTACCAATATGGGGGACCACTGTAGTAACCCTCTGTGAGGTCTTCCCTGGTGAGATTTGACCACAAATCAGTCTCATTCAAAATAAATATGGCACCTGAACCCCCCCCCCCCCCCCCAGCAGCAGTTAAATAAAAAAACTTCTCCAAAGCAGATTATAATATGCTACAGGATGGTACAAATGGCTTCACTGCACCCCCCCCCCCGATGGAACTGGTTGCAACTATGCAGACTTCTACACCAATGCTTTATACAAACACCTGTATAACTGCATTGACTCAGCCGTACCTGACAGGATCAAAATAAGCTCCTCAAGGAAGAGCAAATCTGACTGGTGGACAACTGCCATTAACAAGCTTTACAATAAGAGGAAGAAATTGCTGTCTAAGAGTAAAAGAGATCAAGCCCTAAACTGGAAACATTTCCTCCTCAGCTTAAACAAGCAAATAAGACTTCTTGTGCAGTCCTCCAAAACAAACTATGAATCTAAATTAGCCTCCTCAACTAAGGACAGCCATAAATCATCCTATACTTACATCTGTAACCTAAAACGAAAGGCCCAGATTTGTGCAGAACTGATAGTTAATTATACCACATATACTGAGTCTATGGACAAAGCTAACCTGTTGGCTGACGGTCTTTGAAAACTTCACTACCCTGTCCCCACCACACGTATCCCATGACATCCCTACCACCTGTTGCCTACCTTGTATCTCTAAAGATCAGGTCATAAATGCCTAAGCACCAGCTTCGTCCTAGCTGAATGGAAACCAGCCACCGTTATTCCCTTGCACAAAGTTGTGCTTCCACTGACCCCAGGAACTATAGACCTATTAGCCTGACTAGCCTTATTTGCAAGGCCATGCAGCGAATCATCATGGACCTTATCATCAAAGATCTAGGTAATCTCCAAACACTTGACCCTACTCAGTTTGGATTTGTCAAAAGGAGATTATGCCTGTTAAACTTGGTGGACTTCTTTGAGACAAGACAATAACCAAAGCCCTGGATGGGGGGAAATCCGAGCATACCGCCTACCTAGACTTAGCCAAGGCTTTTGGCACTATCCCCCACTCAGGCATCATTGACAAACTCACCCAGTTAGATATCCACCATTATATCATTAGATGGGTCGCTAAGAAAACATATAGTCAAATTAGGGGAATCCACTTTCAACAGTAGACCTGTAACCAGTGGTGTTCCACAGGGATCAGTCCTGGGACCTCTACTTTTTGTAATCTACTTCTCGGCAGTACAAGCAAAAACTAAAGGTCTGTGGCTGACAAAGATTGCTTACGACTGCAAACTGGGAGTAGTCACAGAAACTCCAAATGATGTCAACATCCTGCAAGAGGGTCTTAAAGAAACAAATGATTGGTGCCAAAGTTGTGGCCTTAAACTCAATGGAAAAAAAATGCTCTGTGCCTTAAAGTCATAGTCCCTTATCTCTGAAATTATTTCTGCTGAATAGCTGCATACTTGAGCTGTTTGGTCAGCTTTTACATACCTACATCAACTTTATTACAAGCTGAGATAAGTACAAACTTGCACTGTTATAAGACAGTATTGCATTTTATTTTCTGTTTTACTGTTTCATTGAATATTGTGTTAAAAATAGTACTGCATTTATCTGCTTATTTATTTGTTTCACTGAAAATTGTGAGCTCTCTCTGTCTGCAGTTAGTGGGTTTATTCTTCTCACTTCATTGATATTCGGTGTAGAAGTCTTAGCCTAGAGGGTTTCTCTGTGCCTTAAAGTCTTAGTCCCTTATCTCTGAAATTATTTCTGCTGAATAGTTGCATACTTGAGCTGTATGGTTAGCTTTTACATAACTACATCAACTTTATTACAAGCTGAGATAAGTGCAAACATGCAGTGTTATAAGATAATACTGCATTGTATTTTTTCTGTCTTATTGCTTCATTGAATATTGTGTTAAAACAGTACTGCATTTATCTGCTTATTTATTTGTTCACTGAAAATTGTGAGCTCTCTCTCTGTCTGCAGTTAGTTTTCTCACCCACCCTCCCTGTTCTTGTTGTGGTATTAATCTTGGTGGCTTTGGAATTGACCACCCCTCCTGTAAATTTGTGTTTGAATACTCCTCCTGGGCCCATCTCATTTACTCACTCAACCGAGTGCAGTGAGATCATGTTTTGATTTCAGACATTCCTACCATTCCTATCCGTTCAGCTCTATCCCAGCTCTATTCCTGTCTAGTCTCATTAGCTCATCCTGCCTAATACAGAGAGAACATTTGAGTAAGAATACCCACTTAGGCCCTGAACTTGTCTGATTGAAGACTGCTGAAACAGGGCTCAGTTCTGAGTTTTTTTACTGGTTAATTGGGTAATTTGTTTAAATCAGTTTGCTCATTTTCTATTGTTATATATATAAAAAAATACTCTTTATCTGCTTTTACTGTTTTTGTGTTTCTTCCTACTTTATTACCTTATTTTGCTTTTGCCTCTTCTTAAAAGTACTCAATTCTGTTTATTCTGCTGCATTTACTACTGCTTGGTAGTAGCCTGATTAAATTGTAACTGTTATTCTAAGTATTTTGGTTAAAGCACTTGGGCTTCAGATCAGGTGTTTTACATTAAGAAGGTTTGTGGTCTGCACTGTTGTGGTAGGACAGGAAACTTACATCCTTCTAAGTTGGGAATTCCTGATTGAAGCCTCATTGTCTGTTATTCTAAAACTGTATTAGTTCTAGTTTAAGCACTTGGGCTCCAGGCCAGATATTTTACATTAAGAAGGTTTGTGGTCTGCACTCTTGTGGGAGGAGAGGCTAGATTCTGCACTTCTGAGCTGGGAATTTCTGGTTAAAGGCTGTGCCTGCTTATTTGAACTGTTTTTCTGATATTTGTGCACCTTGTGTGATGTAGCATAGACTAGATTCAGGCCTGATGAATCTAGTTTTGTTTGTATAACTTGAGCACTAATCCAGGCCATCTTTTTTGGAGCAGGTTCCCCTGCACCCTAGTGGCAGGAGTGTGCAGTTAGAACTTGTCTGATTGAAGACTGCTGGAACAGGGCTCACTTCTGAGTTTTTTTACTGGTTAATTGTGTAATTTGTTTAAATCAGTTTTCTCGTTTTCTATTGTTATAAAAACTGCACTTTATTCATCTGCTTTTACTGTAATTGTGTTTCTTCCCACTTTGTTACCTTATTTTGCTTGTGCTTTTTCTTAAAAGTACTCAAGTGTATTATTCTGCTGCAGTTATTACTGCTTGGTAGCAGCCTGATTAAATTGTAACTGTTATTCTAAGCCTTTTGGTTTAAGCACTTGGGCTTCAGACCAGTTTTACATTAAGAAGGTTTGTGGACTGCATTGTTGTGGCAGGACAGGTAGCTTACATCCTTCTAAGTTGGGAACTGCTGATTGAAGACTCAGTGTCTGTTATTCTAAAAGCACATTAGTTCTGGTTTAAGCACTTGGGCTTCAGGCCTGTTACTGTACATTAAGAAGGCTTGTTGTCTGCACTCTTGTGAGAGGAGAGACTAGATTCTGCCCTTCTGAGCTGGGAATTTCTGGTTAAAGGTTTATTGTGCCTGCTTATCTGAAATGTTTCTTTCTGAAATTTGTGCTCCTTGTTTGCTGTAGCCCAGAAGTTAGTAGTTTATTGGCCATTTTGGGCTAATTTCTCTCTCTTTCATTTCCCTGCTATAAAAAATGCATTTGTGCGTTTTTTGCACTTGTACTCAGCTCAGCAAGTGCCTGCCAGGTGTTCTATAGAGTTATACAGCAGCAGAGAGACAAAAGAGAGAGTTTGGAGTGACTAAGTTATCATTTTTCTGCATTTTCTTGCTGTCTTTAACTAATTCCGCCTAAAACGCCGATTTTTTAGCATTTCTGTGATTTAAAAACGTATGTTTCTGCTACATATTGTACTTATTTGCTGCCTGCACTTGAACTAAGTCAATGTTGTGTTTAAATAATCTGTTTAACTGTTGTAGGCTACACACTAAAGTGCAATTGCCATTTATGTGCACTTAAAGTGTTTTTTTGATTATATCTGCTTTATTTTCTGAAAAAAAAACACAAAAAAAAAAAATCACTCTGGATATCCACATTCCACCCTCACCCCCAATCAAGGAAACCACCATGAAAAACTTTTCAAAAGTAAACTTCACGTTACTTAAGACTGAAGTGGAAAGGTTCACAGACCCAATGCTAAAGGACACTGCTGTTCAAGCTGCTGAATCCCTTGCAAAGGCACTCTATGAGCACCTGCAAGAATGCATGGATTGTGCTATCCCAAGCAAAACCAAGACTCACTCCTCCAAGAAAAGAAAACCAGTCTGGTGGGCTCCTGCCATAAACAAGCTATACAATAGAAGGAGGAAACTAGTACAGAAATGAGTAAAATCCCAAGAAGGAAAGACATCCCTAACCAGTATCAGCAAGAAACTATGATCCCTCATAAAATCATCCAAGGCTAGCTTCGGAAGAAAAATTGCCAAGGACTCCAAAGGTAACCACAATGCGTTCTTTAGCTATGTCAAGAACCTGAGTGGAAAGTCTCAGATCTGCTCTGAGTTAGTGCAGAATGGCACAAAATACACTGAACCAACTGATATTACCAACATTCTGGCAGACAGGTTTAGTGCAAACTTCACCCGCCTCTCACCCCCAAAAGGGCCCATAACCATACCAAAAGAATATACAGCCCTGGCAATCCCTGACACACAGGTTAAAACAGCTGTATCCAAAGCCAAAAACACAGCTTCAACGGGACCGGACGGTGTCCCAGGCTGTGTCTTACACATGCTCCAAAATGAACTAACCCCTCACTTAAACACACTGTTCAAACTCAGCCTCTCTACAGGCTACGTACCCATAGAGTGGCAAACAACAGTTATCCCACTCCACAAAGGTGGAGCCACAACGGACCCCGGGAACTATTGCCCTATAATCCTGACTAGCCTGATCTGCAAGGCTATGGAGTGCATCATCATGGAACTAATTAACAGAGACATTGGGAACCTCCAAACATTGGACCCTACCCAGTTTGGCTTTGTTAAGGGCAGATCATGCCTCCTAAACCTAGTGGACTTCTTTGAGACAGTTACCAAGGCTTTAGATGAGGAAAAGGAGGTCCACAAAGCCTACCTAGACCTTGCAAAGGCTTTCAACACCATTCCCCATTCTGGTATTATAGACAAGCTCACCAGGCTGAACATAAACCCCTACGTCACGAGATGGGTTGTCAATTGACTCATGGATAGAACCCACATGGTGAGAGTTGCAGGCTCTAGGTCCAACTCTAAACCGGTTACAAGTGGTGTCCTCCAGGGCTCAGTCCTAGGACCCTTCCTGTTTGGTATATACTTTTCAGAGGTACAGGCAAGCACAGGAGGACTATGGCTGATCAGGTTTGCAGACGACTGCAAACTGGGGGCCATAACTGACTCTGGCTGATACAGACATCTTCCAGAAGGGTCTCACTGAGACGGATACCTGGTGTCAAAATCATGGCCTCAAGTTAAATGCCAAAAAGTGCATAGTCATCCCCTTTGGAAAAAACAAAGTAGCTGCGAACTACCACATATGTGGTAGTCCCCTAAACACAGAAAATGTAATAAGGGATCTGGGGACCCAAGTATATAGTAATATCTCCTTTGATAATCATATTGCCAAGGTGGTTAGAAAATCCTTCTATGTGGCCCACGTAATCACAAAAGGGTTCACATCTAGAAAAAAAGAGGTTATTGTGCCCCTCTACTCATCACTCATCAGACCCATTATACAGTACTATGCCTCATTTGGGATGTACCTTACAAGACACCTGCAAAAGCTGGAAAGACCACAGAAGTACCTCACCAAGAGGATTACTGGCCTCAAATAGATGCTCTATACAGCCCAACTGAAGAAAATCCAACTGTACTCGGTTACATACCCCTTACTCAGAGATGATCTCTGCCTGACATATAAGGCCATGTCCAACCCAGAATGGATGGACATGCTCCACCTAAAAAAAAACAAATCCCCAAGAACCACATGCACTAAGGATCTAAACCTTACCACGATAAATAGGACATGCTGGAGGGATAGATTCCTGTCCCAGAGACTCCCCATGCTTTGGAACAGGATTCCAATCTACATTAGGCAGAGCCCCTCACTAACACTCTTCAAGAGAAACCTTGACGAGTGGATGGGAAACAAAAAATTTACCCAGGGGATCACTGCAGTGGCTCTGCTGGACAGAGGCACAGGGAACTAATGGCTCTGCTGGACAGAGGCACAGGGAACTAATCTAAGGGGGCGGCAAAAGCCAACACATTCTAGCTAGGCTTATAGATGCCCTCAGGCAGATAGCCTGGTACTTACCTATGAAACTATCATCCCTTTCAATAAGAGTGCTGTTCCTGGTAACTACCACATCAACATCAACATTTTAAGTACGTATTCAGTGGCGACAGACCTGGGCACACAGGTTGACAGCAAAATTACATTTGATCACCATGTCTCCACAGTGGTAAGAAGGGCATTCTATATTGCTCATCTCATAAGTAAGGGCACTGCCTCCAGAAAAAAAATAAGTTATACCCTCCCTGTATTCTTCCCTCATCAGGGCAATAATTGAGTACAATGCCACTTTTGGTATGTACCTTTCAAGGCACCTTCAGCAACTGGAGACATCAGAAAGGTTCCTCACAAGGAAAATTCAAGGTCTTCAGCATCTGTTCTATGTGGATCATCTGAAATCACTGTCACTTTATTTATTTTTTTTCATACAGACTACTCAGAGGTGATCTCTGCCTTGCATATAAGGTAATCTCTGACCCTGCTTTGTTGGACAAGCTGCATATCTGCAAGTCAAATGGTACAGGAGTTACTAGCTCTAAAGACCTTAAAAGTGGTATATGAGATTAACAGAACCTGCTGGAGGGACAGATTTGTCTCCCAGAGGTTACCACACCTTTGGAACAGACTCCCACTTCATGTCAAACAGAGCACCTCATTGGCCGTCTTTATGCACAATCTGGATGACTGGATTGGCAACTGTAAATTCACCCTGGAGGGGTTCCACCTGTATCCCTCTTGGACAAGGACATTAGGTGCTGATTGTGGAAATAAGGGTAGAAATTGGCTAGGCTTGTAAGGGCCATAGAGCCATTAGCCTAGTAACTTCCTATGATTCTATGCATAAAATGCAAAAATAGTAGGGAGAATATGTTTTGAAGATATAGAACTATGTAAGAACAAAAATTAATGTGTCACCTAAAGTTTCTTTTGACTGGTTACACAGATATTAGGCGAAAGAATAAGGCAAGTAAAAAATTAGAGCTGGATAGGATAGTTAGCGATAGGATAAGGAAGGTAGTATAGGACAGAACTATGGTAGAAGAGGAAAGGAAGAAAACGGTTAGTGGAAGGTTAGGAGGGAAGAAGGCAAGAGCAGTGTCAAGAGTTAAGGAGGCTATCTCTTAATGCTTTTTTAAATTTGTGAATTTGGGATAGAGCTGATGGTTACAGGATTTTTGTTCAGGACAGAACCACTGTATGGCAGTATAGGCTACGGCCTAAGGATCTTTTAGGCTTGTAGATCTCTAACAAGTGTTGGTCAGAGCTCCGGACAGAGTGATTGGGTGTACAGTAAGTGATGAATGAAGAGATTGTGGGATAGCAAGTGGGTTTCTTAATTATGAAGTAAGGAGCAGTTGTGAGAAGAGGTGCTGGTGAGGTAAGTCAAGCCAATCTAAGGTTTTTAGAGAAAGACAGTGGTGTGAGTTATACAGCTGGTTGGTGGCAAATCTGGCAATTTTGTTGCACCGGAGCTCCATTTTTGTTTTAGGGTGGACTGCACATTAGTCAGAATAGAAGAGACTAGTTAGGCATTGGCAAGGGACATCCTGGTGTCATTCATAAGGAAATTGTTGTTCTGTGACACATACCAAGTTTTTGGTGAGTGTTTCTGATATGATTTTGAACATGGAGGTTGAATTTTAGTTCACAGATTCATAGGTGTGTACTAGGCTAATGGCCCTGGCGCCTTTACAAGCCTAGCCAGTGGATTACCCTGGCATTGTGCCACCCGATCTTAGTTCCCAGTTCCTCTGTCGAGTAGAGACACTAGAGTGATCCCTGGGGTGAATTTTCTATTTCCTATCCACTCATCAAGATTTTGCTTGAAGAGGGCCAGTCAGGTGCTCTGCTTGACATGTATGGGAAGTCTGTTCCATAGCATGTTCTGTTGATTGTGGTAATGAGGTTGAGGTCTCTGGACCATGTGGTGCGGCGGGATTGGAATTTCTTTAGATGTAGCATTTCTACCAAAGCTGGGTCAGACATGACCGTGTAAGTCAAGCACAGATTGGCTCTAAGTAGGCGATATGAGACAGAGAATAGTTGGAGTTTGAGTCTGTCCATATAGGACAAGTGTTTAAGGGCTAAGATCCTCTTTGTGGGGTACTTTTGCAGCCTCTACAGTTGTTGCAGGTGTCTAGTGAGGTACATGCCAAATGGGGCATTGTACTCGATGATTGGACTAATGAGGGAAGAGTAGGGGGAGACGATGACCTCTTTCTTCCTGGATGCAAAACCCTTAGTAATGAGATGTGCCACATAGGACTTCCTGACCACAGTGGCAAAGTTGTGGTCAAAAAAGAGGTTGCTGTCAACCTGTGTTTCCAGATCTCTTATAATGCCTTCTGTGTTCAGTGGACTACCATCGATGTGGTAATTCAAGGAACCAGTTTTTTCCCAAGGGGGATGATGACACATTTTTTGGCATTAGCTTAAGGTCATGGTTCTGACACCAGTCGTTGGTCTCAGTGAGACCTTTTTGTAGGATGTCATCAACACTTGGGGAGTTGATAATAGCTCCCAACTTGCAATCATCTGCAAACTTAGTCAGCTACAATCCCTTCGTGTTGGCCTGGACTTCAGAGAAGTGGATACCAAATAGGAGAGGACCCAGGACCAAACTCTGTGGGACCCCACTGGTGACTGGTCTGCAGTCTGACTTGGATTCAGCTACTTTCACACTGTGGCTTCTATCTGTGAGCCAGTTTCCAACCCTAGTGATATAGGGGTTGATGCCTAGCTTAGTGAGTTTTTCTATGATTCCCGAGTACGGAATGGTAGCAAAGGCCTTGGCCAGATCAAGGTAGGCTGCATGAACCAACTTGCCTTCATCCACAGCTCTGGCTACTGACTCAAAGAAGTCAAGCAAGTTGAGCAGGCATGATCTACCCTTCACAAAAGCAAACTTTGTAGGATCTAGAGTTTGGAGATTCCCTATATCCTTGTTTATTAGGTCTATGATGATGTGTTCTATAGTTTTGCATATCAGACTTGTCAGGGTAATGGGACGATAGTTCCCAGGGTCTGTAGTCACTCCTCCTTTGTGGAGAGGGATGACTGTAGCAGTGTGCCATTTGGTAGGGAGAAAATCTGAGGTGAGGCTGTGATTGACCAGGGCACACAGGTGAGGTGCCAGTTTACTCTGTAGTTCATGTAGAACACAGCCAGAGATATTGTCAGGTCCCATGGAAGCTATATTCTTGGCCTTGGACAGTGCTGTTTTAACCTCTGCAGCAGTAATACTGGGTGTCTGGTAATCTAGAGGTATTGTGATTCGTCCATTGGGGGGAGGGGTAAATTTAGCACTGAATCTGACTGTTACTTTCTCCTTATTCAACCTAGTCAGTGGGACATCAGTGTGCCTCACTATCGAGTCACCTAGGACTAGTGTGTTGGGCATGCTGTTTTGCCTTAGGGGCTTTGGTTGAATGGCACACTGTTTAGGAGAGGTATGTGTCCCGTGATTAGTGTTGTGTTGTGGTGGTCGAGTGCGTTTCTGCCTTGGAGGTCTCTACTGTTTGGTTAGGTTTTTACTGACAGCCTCCACAAAGGTGGGTGTGTGGTTTGTGTTTTTATGTGAAGGCAGTGCTGGTGTGTGTTCTGGAGGGTTATGTGTTCCATGTGGTGTGGTGCAAGTGTTGACCTTCTCCACTTGACCAGCTTGGCTGGAATGCGCGTGGTTTCCAATTTGAATATATAAGTGCATCTTTCACAAGTCTGAGTGTTGGGAGGTAAGAGGAGAGGGTTGTCAGTGTACATGAGGCAGTAGTTACATTACTTTTGGATGCCCTTGTTCACCAGGTTAATAGGAGAAAGCACAGGAAACTGTCCTTTACACATGCCTGGAGGGGTGGGCATTAATAATAAGTAATGGAGCTGTTTCCTTGTAGAATGTTTAGTGCTGGTATCACTTTTGTGTGCTACAATGATGATGCCGAAAAGTTTCATGTGAGTTGCTACTTCAGTTAAGGTGTTATCAAGAGATGTAATAGTGAGGGAAGATTTTTGATGAGATACAGACTTTGGGAGAAATAGAAGGTTTTTTTTTTTTTTTTTTTTTTAGGGTTAAGTACAAGTTGGTTTTCGTTTAGCCAGCATTCAATAGAATTAAAGGATTTGGGGGTAATACATTGCAAGCGTGAAAGACTGTTGGATGAACAGATAATGGTAGAATCATCAGCCTATTGTATTAGGGAGGAATGACTACTGGATGAATGAAGATTGGTAGTAAAGATGTTTCAGATCTTATAATTTATTTATTTTTAGTGGTACTTAAAGCACATGGTGTCGCTCTTGTTATGTGCATTAAGATGTTGAAGCTTGGGTGTTTGTTTAAGTAGTTTATTGCACACAAGTACATCAGGATGGATGGCTGGAAAATTAAATAAACTACCTAACTGACTGACTACATACTTGCATGCTCTGACTCTGGCTGCTCA
The DNA here is from genome assembly GCF_019279795.1 of Protopterus annectens. Classification (NCBI taxonomy): domain Eukaryota; kingdom Metazoa; phylum Chordata; order Ceratodontiformes; family Protopteridae; genus Protopterus; species Protopterus annectens. The sequence goes on from NC_056738.1 coordinate 159,138,941, forward strand.
CTCAAAATGGCACTCTTGCTTGCATATGCTCAGTACTTATATGCATGTGCTGACTCACTGGAAAGCTTCTTAAAGGTGTATCACACACACTGATCTACATCCTCCCTCTTCATTGAGCTGTCTCATATAAACAATGACATTTGAATAGGCATGCAATTATACAGACACTAATAAAGAAAAACAACAGTCATGTCCAGGTTGCCGTGTATCTGGAAGTAGGTTTTGAGATGCAACCTGATCTCGTGACATAATAGTTAGGACTGGGTTTAGCAACAGGGTCAGTGACTGAGGAATGTTCTGCTTGAGGAGTTTCAGGGATTTTCTCATGAATGGGGATTGCTGACAGAATGTCCCCTGGAACAGTAACATTGGACAAGTCACTCTGAGAACTAAAGTCTTTGTCATAGGCAAGATGCTGTAACACTAGTTCGGATACTGGTAACAAATGCTTCCGATTCCATCTGAATCCCATTCCTTGTGATTTCACAATGTACGATCTTGGCTTTTGACAAATATTTTTCAGAAATCCAATACACTCAAAGCCTTTTGATGTCTGCATCCTCAATATCTCCCTTTTTTGTTAAGAATGGAGTGGTTTGCTAGTTTTATCATAGTAAGATTTCTGGGACAAATGCTTTTTCAACAGTTGGACTTTTACTGCTTTGTTGTTCTTATAGGTTCATAGGTAGGTACTAGGCTATCAGCCCAAGGGCCTAAGTTAGCCTAGCCAAAAGGTTCCCTGGCTTATGCCACCCAAGAAAGTTAATTTCCTATGCCCCTGTCGAGCAGAGCCACAGAAGTGATCCCCAGGGTGTAATTCGTATTTCCCATCCACTCATCAAGATTTTTCTTGAAGAATGCTAATAAGGAGCTTTGCTTGACATAAATGGGAAATCTCTGGGACAGGAATATATCCCTCCAGCATGTCCTATTTATTGTGGTGACGAGGTTTAGGTCCCTAGAGTGTGTAGCTCAGAGGGATTGAGATTTCTTTAGGTGTAGCATGTCCATCAGCTCTGGGTTTAACATAGCTTTACATGTTAGGCAGAGATCTCCTCGGAATAGATGATATGTTACTGAGTAAAGCTGGAGTTTTTTGAGACGGTCAGTGTAGGGAATCTGTTTGAGGCCAGTAATCCTCTTTGTGAGGTACTTCTGTGGCCTCTCCAGCTGCTGCAGATGTCTTGTGAGGTACATTCCAAAAGGGGCGTTGTACTCTATAATGGGGCTAATGAGTGCCGAGTAGAGGGGAACAATGACCTCTTTTTTCCTGGATGAGAACCCTTTTGTGATGAGGTGTACCAAATAGAAGGATTTCTTGACTACAGTGGTGATGTGATTATCAAAGGAGAGACTACTGTCCACCTGGGTCCCAAGACTGAACCCTGTGGTACTCCACTTGTCACTGGTTTGAACTCAGATTTGGAGTCTGCAAATTTTACAGTGTGGGTTTTGTCAGTGAGCCAGTTGGCAGCCCATCTTGTGACGTAGGAATTTATACCTAGTTTATTAAGTTTAGCTATAATTCCAGAATGGGGGATGGTGTCGAAAGCCTTGGCAAGGTCAAGATAGGCTGTGTGAACCACCTTACCCTCGTCTATGGCTTTGGTGACTGCCTCAAAGAAGTTGATCAGATTCAGAAGGCATGATCTGACTTTCACAAACCCGAACTGGGTGGGGTCCAGAGTTTGGAGGTTACCAATGTCTTTGTTTTTGAGTTCCTTGATGCCACGTTCCATGGCCTTGCAGACCAGGCTCATCAGGCTAATAGGTTGATAGTTCCCAGGATCAGTGGTGGCTCCCCCTTTGTGGAGTGGGATAACTGTTGCTGTGCACCATTCAGTGGGCACAAAGCCTGACATGAGACTATGATTAAACATGGTGCTTAGGTAGGGAGCCAGTTAGTTCTGAAGTTCATGTAAAACGCAGCCTGGGATGTTGTCCGGTCCCATGGATGCTATGTTTTTGGTTTTAGAGAGTGCAGCTTTTACCTGCATAGATGTGATTACAGGGACTCTTCATTCTTCCTGTACAGATATGGGCCCTTTAGGGGGGTGAGAAGGATGGTAAAGTTAGCACTGAACCAGGATGCTGGCAATATCAGTTGGTTCTGTAATTTTCGTGCCATTGTGCTGTAACTCAGAGCAGATCTGGATGTTGCCATTGAGATTCTTGACATAGCTATAGAATGCTTTGTGGTTGCCCTTAGAATCAGTGGCAATTTTGTTTTTGTAGCTAGCTTGGGAGGGTCTTATAAGGGATCTCAGCTTCTTACTGAGGTTGACCAGGGAGCTCCTCCACTTATGGGATTTTACTCACTTTTGCAACAGTTTCTTCCTTCTGTTGTGGAGTTTGTTTATGGCAGGAGACCACCAGAATGGCTTCCTTTTTTTGGAGGATAGTGTCTTGGTTCTGTTTGGGATAGCACGATCCATGTTGGGATAGCACGATCCATGCACTCATGTAAGTGCTTATAGTGTGCATTTGTATAGGATTCAGCAGTCGTAACTGTATTGTCCATCTGCATGGGTGTCATGAAGTTCGCCACTTCTGTCTTAAGAAACATGAAGTTGGCTTTGGAGAAATTTCTTACCATGGTTTTCTTAATGGTGGGTGGGGGCGGGATGCGGATATCTTGGGAGATTAGCTTATAGTCGGATCTGACCAACAAGGAGGTGACTTCAGGTGTGGAACACCGGTCACTCATGTTGGTAACGACTAGGTCTAGGACACTGTTGCCCCTGGTGGGGGTGTTGATAAGTTGTTTCAGGGCATTGGAATGTATGAATTCCGGAAAGCATTGAGTGAAGGAGTTGGTACATGAGTAGTTTTCCCAGTTAATGGTGGGGTAGTTGAAATCGCCCATTATTAGGGTGTTTGGTTGAACTCTAATATTTCCAGTATATCAAGAAAAGAGGAGTGGGATCCTGGGGCATGGTGGGGGATCTGTAGCAAGCTACAATTTGAATTGCAGTTTTGCTCAGAGTTGGTTGCACTTGGATAACCTTGAATGCGTTATGCTGCACAACTAGCCTGGAGGTGTGGATATCCTTAATGAATATGGACACACCTCCACCTTTGGTGTTCTGGTCCAGGTTAGATGGCCGAAAAGTGTGGTATGAGTTATAGCCTGGTAATGCAGGGATGCTCTATAGAGCCTTGAACCAGGTCTCAGTCACTGCACAGATATCAGTATTCTCCATTTTAAGAAGTGCCTTGAGTGAGTGCATTTTGAAACTTAGACTTCTACCATTGAGTAGGATTACCCTCAGTTTTTGCTTGCCTGTTCCGGTTATGGTGGTGAATTTCTCATTTGAACATTGTCTAGAAAAGGCACTATAGGGGTGGCAAGAGACTTAGCCAGTATCCGGAATCCCAGGGGTGACAGGTGCAGGCCATCTCTGGCAAAGCATTGTGGTCTGTCAACCATGTTGTCCCAGGCAGACAGATACTGGATCCCCTTAGAATGACACCAGAAGCTTACCAATTGTTGAAGTAGATCATTTTTTCCTTGTACTGCGGTATAATTCATTGTGATGGCAGGATGCTACTCAGGGGCTAGGGTCATACCTGCCTGTGCTACAAGATCGAAGAGCTCTTCCACGTCTCTTCATGTAGTC